>NC_045719.1:25404921-25510813 GCF_009834535.1 Camelus ferus
CTCTGTTTTTTCAGTGAAAACTGCAGGAATATCAACCCGGCACTAGGAAACAGACTGAGAAAACCAGAGTAAAAGTTTCTCCTGCAACCCGTTCCCATTGTGCTAGATGAACGAACGTCTCTGCAGATTGCTCAGTTCCTGACAGTTAAGTGTCTGTGTATGTCGTCCTTCACCTAGCTTCTTTGGAACACAAGTTTCTTTTCACTTGCAATCTCCAATCCATCATATATATGGGGAGGTTCTAGCTCCAACACGGTTTTACAGTGAAAACTGCAGGAACTCAGACCGGCAATAGGAAACAGACTGAGAAACCAGTAAAGTTTCTCCTGCAAACCGTTCCTTTTGTGCTAGATGAACGAACGTCTCTCCACATGCTCAGTTCTGAGAGATAAGTGTGTGTGAAAGCCCCCTTCACCTGCTTGTTGGGAAACACAAGTTTCTTTTAGTTGCAAACTCCACTCCTACAATATGGGGAGGACTAGCTCCAACTCGGTTTTATAGTGAAAACTGCAGGAACTTCAAACCGGCACTAGGAAACAGACTGAGAAACCACAGTAAAGTTTCTACTGCAACCCGTTCCATTTGTGCTAGATGAACGAACGTCTCTCCACATGCTCAGATCTGAGAGATACGTGTGTGTGAAAGCCGTCCTTCATCTAGCTTGTTGGGAACACAAAGTTTCTTTTCACTTGCAAAATCCAACTCCATACATGTATATGTGGAGGGTACCAGCTCCAACACGGTTTTACAGTGATAACTGCAGGAATTTCAAACCGGCAGTAGGAAACAGACTGAGAAACCAGAGTAAAGTTCTTCCTGCAACCCGTTCCCTTTGTGCTAGATGAACGAACCGTCTCTCCACATGCTCAGTTCTGAGAGATAGTGTGTGTGAAAGCCGTCCTTCATCTTTCTTGTTGGGAACACAAAGTTTCTTTTCACTTGCAAACTCCACTCCATACATTTATATGCGGAGGTACTAGCTCCATTTCATTTATACAGTGAAAACTGCAGGAACTTCAAACCGGCACTAGGAAACAGACTGAGAACCAGAGTAAAAGTTT
The DNA here is from genome assembly GCF_009834535.1 of Camelus ferus. Lineage (NCBI taxonomy): Eukaryota > Metazoa > Chordata > Mammalia > Artiodactyla > Camelidae > Camelus > Camelus ferus. Next base: position 25,405,983 of record NC_045719.1, read on the forward strand.
CTCATGCAACCCGTTCCCTTTTTGCTAGATGAACGAACGTCTCTCCACATGCTCAGTTCTGAGAGATACGTGTGTGTGAAAGCCGTCCTTCACCTAGCTTGTTGAGAACACAAAGTTTCCTTTCAGTTGCAAACTCCACTCCTTACATATATATGGGGAGGTACGTGCACCAAATCGGTTTTACAGTGAAAACTGCAGGAAATTCAAACCTGCAGTAGGAAAGAGACTGGGAAAACAGAGTAAAATTTCTATTACAACCCATTCCTTTTGTGCTAGATGAACGAAAGTCTCTCCACATGCTCAGTTCTGAGAGATACGTGTGTGTGAAAGCCATCCTTCACCTAGCTTGTTGGGAACACAAAGTTTCTTTTCAATAGCAAACTCCACTCCATATGTATATATGGGGAGGTACGAGCTCCAACCCGGTTTTACAGTGAAAACTGCAGGAACTTCAAACCGGCAGTAGGAGACAGACTGAGAGACCAGAGTAAATGTTCCTCCTGCAAACCGTTCCCTTTGTGCTAGATGAACGAACGTCTCTCCACATGCTCAGTTCTCAGAGATAAGTGTGTGTGAAAGCCGTCCTTAACCTAGCTTGTTGGGAACACAAAGTTTCTTTTCACTTACAAACTCCACTCCATACATGTATATGGGGAGGTACCAGCTCCAACACGGTTTTACAGTGAAAACTGCAGGAACTTCAAACCGGCACTAGGGAACAGACTGAGAAACCAGAGAAAAATTTCTCCTGCAACCCGTTCCCTTTGTGCTAGATGAACGAACGTCTCTCCACATGCTCAGTTCTGAGATATAAGTGTGTGTGAAAGCCGTCCTTCATCTAGCTTGTTGGAAACACAAAGTTTCTTTTCACTTGCAAACTCCACTCCATACATGTATATCAGGAGGTAGTAGCTCCAACACGGTTTTACAGTGAAAAGTGCATTAACTTCAAACGGGCACTAGGATACAGACTGAGAAACCAGAGTAATAGTTTCTCCTGCAACCCGTTTCCCTTGGTGCTAGATGAACGAACGTCTCTCCACATGCTAAGTTCTGAGAGATAAGTGTGTGTGAAAGCCGTCCTTCATCTAGCTTGTTGGGAACACAAAGTTTCTTTTCAGTTGCAAACTCCACTCCATAAATATATATGGGGAGGTACTAGCTCCAACTCTGTTTTTCAGTGAAAACTGCAGGAATATCAACCCGGCACTAGGAAACAGACTGAGAAATCAGAGTAAAGTTTCTCCTGCAACCCGTTCCCATTGTGCTAGATGAACGAACGTCTCTGCAGATGCTCAGTTCTGACAGTTAAGTGTCTGTGAAAGTCGTCCTTCACCTAGCTTCTTTGGAACACAAAGTTTCTTTTCACTTGCAATCTCCAATCCATACATATATATGGGGAGGTTCTAGCTCCAACACGGTTTTACAGTGAAAACTGCAGGAACTTCAAACCGGCAATAGGAAACAGACTGAGAAACCAGAGTAAAAGTTTCTCCTGCGAACCGTTCCTTTTGTGCTAGATGAACGAACGTCTCTGCAGATGCTCAGTTCTGAGAGATAAGTGTGTGTGAAAGCCGTCCTTCACCTAGCTTGTTGGGAACACAAAGTTTCTTTTAGTTGCAAACTCCACTCCATACATATATATGGGGAGGTACTAGCTCCAACTCGGTTTTATAGTGAAAACTGCAGGAACTTCAAACCGGCACTAGGAAACAGACTGAGAAACCACAGTAAAAGTTTCTCCTGCAACCCGTTCCATTTGTGCTAGATGAACGAACGTCTCTCCACATGCTCAGTTCTGAGAGATATGTGTGTGTGAAAGCCGTCCTTCACCTAGCTTGTTGGGAACACAAAGTTTCTTTTCACTTGCAAACTCCACTCCATACATATATATGGGGAGGTACTAGCTCCAACTCGGTTTTACAGTGAAACTGCAGGAATTTCAAACCGGCACTAGGAAACAGACTGAGAAACCAGAGTAAAAGTTTCTCCTGCAACCCGTTCCCTTTGTGCTAGATGAACGAACGTCTCTCCACATGCTCAGTTCTGAGAGATAAGTGTGTGTGAAAGCCGTCCTTCATCTAGCTTGTTGGGAACACAAAGTTTCTTTTCACTTGCAAACTCCACTCCATACATATATATGCGGGAGGTACTAGCTCCAATTCGATTTATACAGTGAAAACTGCAGGAACTTCAAACCGGCACTAGGAAACAGACTGAGAAACCAGAGTAAAAGTTTCTCCTGCAACCCGCTTCCCTTTGTGCTAGATGAACGAACGTCTCTCCACATGCTCAGTTCTGAGAGATAAGTGTGTGTGAAAGCCGTCCTTCACCTAGCTTGTTGGGAACACAAAGTTTCCTTTCAGTTGCAAACTCCATTCCTTACATATATATATGGAGGTACGAGCACCAAATCGGTTTTACAGTGAAAATTGCAGGAACTTCAAACCGGCAGTAGGAAACAGACTGGGAATCCAAGTAAAATTTCTACTGCAACGCGTTCCATTTGTGCTAGATTAACGAAAGTCTCTCCACATGCTCAGTTCTGAGATATAAGTGTGTGTGAAAGCCGTCCTTCACCTAGCTTGTTGGGAACACAAAGTTTCTTTTCACTTGCAAACTCCACTCCATACATGTATATCGGGAGGTACTAGCTCCAACACGGTTTTACAGTGAAAACTGCAGGAACTTCAAACCGGCACTAGGATACAGACTGAGAAACCAGAGTAAAAGTTTCTCCTGCAACCCGTTCCCATTGTGCTAGATGAACGAACGTCTCTGCAGATGCTCAGTTCTGACAGTTAAGTGTCTGTGTATGTCGTCCTTCACCTAGCTTCTTTGGAACACAAAGTTTCTTTTCACTTGCAATCTCCAATCCATACATATATATGGGGAGGTTCTAGCTCCAACACGGTTTTACAGTGAAAACTGCAGGAACTTCAGACCGGCAATAGGAAACAGACTGAGAAACCAGAGTAAAAGTTTCTCCTGCAAACCGTTCCTTTTGTGCTAGATGAACGAACGTCTCTCCACATGCTCAGTTCTGAGAGATAAGTGTGTGTGAAAGCCGTCCTTCACCTAGCTTGTTGGGAACACAAAGTTTCTTTTTAGTTGCAAACTCCACTCCATACATATATATGGGGAGGTACTAGCTCCAACTCGGTTTTATAGTGAAAACTGCAGGAACTTCAAACCGGCACTAGGAAACAGACTGAGAAACCACAGTAAAAGTTTCTCCTGCAACCCGTTCCATTTGTGCTAGATGAACGAACGTCTCTCCACATGCTCAGTTCTGAGAGATACGTGTGTGTGAAAGCCGTCCTTCATCTAGCTTGTTGGGAACACAAAGTTTCTTTTCACTTGCAAAATCCACTCCATACATGTATATGGGGAGGTACCAGCTCCAACACGGTTTTACAGTGATAACTGCAGGAATTTCAACCCGCAGTAGGAAACAGACTGAGAAACCAGAGTATAAGTTCTCCCTGCAACCCGTTCCTTTTGTGCTAGATGAACGAACGTCTCTCCACATGCTCAGTTCTGAGAGATAAGTGTGTGTGAAAGCCGTCCTTCATCTAGCTTGTTGGGAACACAAAGTTTCTTTTCACTTGCAAACTCCACTCCATACATTTATATGCGGAGGTACTAGCTCCATTTCATTTATACAGTGAAAACTGCAGGAACTTCAAACTGGCACTAGGAAACAGACTGGGAAACCAGAGTAAAAGTTTCTCATGCAACCCGCTCCCTTTGTGCTAGATGAACGAACGTCTCTCCTCATGCTCAGTTCTGAGAGATAAGTGTGTGTGAAAGCCGTCCTTCACCTAGCTTGTTGGGAACACAAAGTTTCCTTTCAGTTGCAAACTCCATTCCTTACATATATATGGAGGTACGAGCACCAAATCGGTTTTACAGTGAAAATTGCAGGAACTTCAAACCGGCAGTAGGAAACAGACTGGGAATCCAAGTAAAATTTCTACTGCAACGCGTTCCATTTGTGCTAGATTAACGAAAGTCTCTCCACATGCTCAGTTCTGAGATATAAGTGTGTGTGAAAGCCGTCCTTCACCTAGCTTGTTGGGAACACAAAGTTTCTTTTCACTTGCAAACTCCACTCCATACATGTATATCGGGGAGGTACTAGCTCCAACACGGTTTTACAGTGAAAACTGCAGGAACTTCAAACCGGCACTAGGATACAGACTGAGAAACCAGAGTAAAGTTTCTCCTGCAACCCGTTCCCATTGTGCTAGATGAACGAACGTCTCTGCAGATGCTCAGTTCTGACAGTTAAGTGTCTGTGTATGTCGTCCTTCACCTAGCTTCTTTGGAACACAAAGTTTCTTTTCACTTGCAATCTCCAATCCATACATATATATGGGGAGGTTCTAGCTCCAACACGGTTTTACAGTGAAAACTGCAGGAACTTCATACCGGCAATAGGAAACAGACTGAGAAACCAGAGTAAAAGTTTCTCCTGCAAACCGTTCCTTTTGTGCTAGATGAACGAACGTCTCTCCACATGCTCAGTTCTGAGAGATAAGTGTGTGTGAAAGCCGTCCTTCACCTAGCTTGTTGGGAACACAAAGTTTCTTTTTAGTTGCAAACTCCACTCCATACATATATATGGGGAGGTACTAGCTCCAACTCGGTTTTATAGTGAAAACTGCAGGAACTTCAAACCGGCACTAGGAAACAGACTGAGAAACCACAGTAAAAGTTTCTCCTGCAACCCGTTCCATTTGTGCTAGATGAACGAACGTCTCTCCACATGCTCAGTTCTGAGAGATATGTGTGTGTGAAAGCCGTCCTTCATCTAGCTTGTTGGGAACACAAAGTTTCTTTTCACTTGCAAAATCCACTCCATACATGTATATGGGGAGGTACCAGCTCCAACACGGTTTTACAGTGATAACTGCAGGAATTTCAAACCGGCAGTAGGAAACAGACTGAGAAACCAGAGTATAAGTTCTTCCTGCAACCCGTTCCTTTTGTGCTAGATGAACGAACGTCTCTCCACATGCTCAGTTCTGAGAGATAAGTGTGTGTGAAAGCCGTCCTTCATCTAGCTTGTTGGGAACACAAAGTTTCTTTTCACTTGCAAACTCCACTCCATACATTTATATGCGGAGGTACTAGCTCCATTTCATTTATACAGTGAAAACTGCAGGAACTTCAAACTGGCACTAGGAAACAGACTGGGAAACCAGAGTAAAAGTTTCTCATGCAACCCGCTCCCTTTGTGCTAGATGAACGAACGTCTCTCCTCATGCTCAGTTCTGAGAGATAAGTGTGTGTGAAAGCCGTCCTTCACCTAGCTTGTTGGGAACACAAAGTTTCCTTTCAGTTGCAAACTCCATTCCTTACATATATATGGAGGTACGAGCACCAAATCGGTTTTACAGTGAAAATTGCAGGAACTTCAAACCGGCAGTAGGAAACAGACTGGGAATCCAAGTAAAATTTCTACTGCAACGCGTTCCATTTGTGCTAGATTAACGAAAGTCTCTCCACATGCTCAGTTCTGAGATATAAGTGTGTGTGAAAGCCGTCCTTCACCTAGCTTGTTGGGAACACAAAGTTTCTTTTCACTTGCAAACTCCACTCCATACATGTATATCGGGGAGGTACTAGCTCCAACACGGTTTTACAGTGAAAACTGCAGGAACTTCAAACCGGCACTAGGATACAGACTGAGAAACCAGAGTAAAAGTTTCTCCTGCAACCCGTTCCCATTGTGCTAGATGAACGAACGTCTCTGCAGATGCTCAGTTCTGACAGTTAAGTGTCTGTGTATGTCGTCCTTCACCTAGCTTCTTTGGAACACAAAGTTTCTTTTCACTTGCAATCTCCAATCCATACATATATGGGGAGGTTCTAGCTCCAACACGGTTTTACAGTGAAAACTGCAGGAACTTCAGACCGGCAATAGGAAACAGACTGAGAAACCAGAGTAAAAGTTTCTCCTGCAAACCGTTCCTTTTGTGCTAGATGAACGAACGTCTCTCCACATGCTCAGTTCTGAGAGATAAGTGTGTGTGAAAGCCGTCCTTCACCTAGCTTGTTGGGAACACAAAGTTTCTTTTAGTTGCAAACTCCACTCCATACATATATATGGGGAGGTACTAGCTCCAACTCGGTTTTATAGTGAAAACTGCAGGAACTTCAAACCGGCACTAGGAAACAGACTGAGAAACCACAGTAAAAGTTTCTACTGCAACCCGTTCCATTTGTGCTAGATGAACGAACGTCTCTCCACATGCTCAGATCTGAGAGATACGTGTGTGTGAAAGCCGTCCTTCATCTAGCTTGTTGGGAACACAAAGTTTCTTTTCACTTGCAAAATCCACTCCATACATGTATATGGGGAGGTACCAGCTCCAACACGGTTTTACAGTGATAACTGCAGGAATTTCAAACCGGCAGTAGGAAACAGACTGAGAAACCAGAGTAAAAGTTCTTCCTGCAACCCGTTCCCTTTGTGCTAGATGAACGAACGTCTCTCCACATGCTCAGTTCTGAGAGATAAGTGTGTGTGAAAGCCGTCCTTCATCTTTCTTGTTGGGAACACAAAGTTTCTTTTCACTTGCAAACTCCACTCCATACATTTATATGCGGAGGTACTAGCTCCATTTCATTTATACAGTGAAAACTGCAGGAACTTCAAACCGGCACTAGGAAACAGACTGAGAAACCAGAGTAAAAGTTTCTCATGCAACCCGTTCCCTTTGTGCTAGATGAACGAACGTCTCTCCACATGCTCAGTTCTGAGAGATATTTGTGTGTGAAAGCCGTCCTTCACCTAGCTTGTTGAGAACACAAAGTTTCCTTTCAGTTGCAAACTCCACTCCTTACATATATATGGGGAGGTACGTGCACCAAATCGGTTTTACAGTGAAAACTGCAGGAAATTCAAACCTGCAGTAGGAAACAGACTGGGAAAACAGAGTAAAATTTCTATTACAACCCATTCCTTTTGTGCTAGATGAACGAAAGTCTCTCCACATGCTCAGTTCTGAGAGATACGTGTGTGTGAAAGCCATCCTTCACCTAGCTTGTTGGGAACACAAAGTTTCTTTTCAATTGCAAACTCCACTCCATATGTATATATGGGGAGGTACGAGCTCCAACCCGGTTTTACAGTGAAAACTGCAGGAACTTCAAATCCGCAGTAGGAAACACACTGAGAAACCAGAGTAAAATTTTCTCCTGCAACCCGTTCCCTTTGTGCTAGATGAACGGTCGTCTATCCACATGTTCAATTCTGAGTGATATGTGTAAGTGAAAGCCGTCCTTCACCTAGCTTCTTGGAACACAAAGATTCTTTTCACTTGCAATCCCCAATCCATACATATATATGGGGAGGTATAAGCTCCAACTCGGTTTTACAGTGAAAACTGCAGGAACTTCAAACCGGCAGTAGGAGACAGACTGAGAGACCAGAGTAAATGTTCCTCCTGCAAACCGTTCCCTTTGTGCTAGATGAACGAACGTCTCTCCACATGCTCAGTTCTCAGAGATAAGTGTGTGTGAAAGCCGTCCTTAACCTAGCTTGTTGGGAACACAAAGTTTCTTTTCACTACAAACTCCACTCCATACATGTATATGGGGAGGTACCAGCTCCAACACGGTTTTACAGTGAAAACTGCAGGAACTTCAAACCGGCACTAGGGAACAGACTGAGAAACCAGAGAAAAAGTTTCTCCTGCAACCCGTTCCCTTTGTGCTAGATGAACGAACGTCTCTCCACATGCTCAGTTCTGAGATATAAGTGTGTGTGAAAGCCGTCCTTCATCTAGCTTGTTGGAAACACAAAGTTTCTTTTCACTTGCAAACTCCACTCCATACATGTATATCAGGAGGTACTAGCTCCAACACGGTTTTACAGTGAAAAGTGCATTAACTTCAAACGGGCACTAGGATACAGACTGAGAAACCAGAGTAATAGTTTCTCCTGCAACCCGTTTCCTTGGTGCTAGATGAACGAACGTCTCTCCACATGCTAAGTTCTGAGAGATAAGTGTGTGTGAAAGCCGTCCTTCATCTAGCTTGTTGGGAACACAAAGTTTCTTTTCAGTTGCAAACTCTACTCCATAAATATATATGGGGAGGTACTAGCTCCAACTCTGTTTTTCAGTGAAAACTGCAGGAATATCAACCCGGCACTAGGAAACAGACTGAGAAATCAGAGTAAAAGTTTCTCCTGCAACCCGTTCCCATTGTGCTAGATGAACGAACGTCTCTGCAGATGCTCAGTTCTGACAGTTAAGTGTCTGTGAAAGTCGTCCTTCACCTAGCTTCTTTGGAACACAAAGTTTCTTTTCACTTGCAATCTCCAATCCATACATATATATGGGGAGGTTCTAGCTCCAACACGGTTTTACAGTGAAAACTGCAGGAACTTCAAACCGGCAATAGGAAACAGACTGAGAAACCAGAGTAAAAGTTCCTCCTGCGAACCGTTCCTTTTGTGCTAGATGAACGAACGTCTCTCCACATGCTCAGTTCTGAGAGATAAGTGTGTGTGAAAGCCGTCCTTCACCTAGCTTGTTGGGAACACAAAGTTTCTTTTTAGTTGCAAACTCCACTCCATACATATATATGGGGAGGTACTAGCTCCAACTCGGTTTTATAGTGAAAACTGCAGGAACTTCAAACCGGCACTAGGAAACAGACTGAGAAACCACAGTAAAAGTTTCTCCTGCAACCCGTTCCATTTGTGCTAGATGAACGAACGTCTCTCCACATGCTCAGTTCTGAGAGATATGTGTGTGTGAAAGCCGTCCTTCATCTAGCTTGTTGGGAACACAAAGTTTCTTTTCACTTGCAAAATCCACTCCATACATGTATATGGGGAGGTACCAGCTCCAACACGGTTTTACAGTGATAACTGCAGGAATTTCAAACCGGCAGTAGGAAACAGACTGAGAAACCAGAGTATAAGTTCTTCCTGCAACCCGTTCCCTTTGTGCTAGATGAACGAACGTCTCTCCACATGCTCAGTTCTGAGAGATAAGTGTGTGTGAAAGCCGTCCTTCATCTAGCTTGTTGGGAACACAAAGTTTCTTTTCACTTGCAAACTCCACTCCATACATTTATATGCGGAGGTACTAGCTCCATTTCATTTATACAGTGAAAACTGCAGGAACTTCAAACTGGCACTAGGAAACAGACTGGGAAACCAGAGTAAAAGTTTCTCATGCAACCCGCTCCCTTTGTGCTAGATGAACGAACGTCTCTCCTCATGCTCAGTTCTGAGAGATAAGTGTGTGTGAAAGCCGTCCTTCACCTAGCTTGTTGGGAACACAAAGTTTCCTTTCAGTTGCAAACTCCATTCCTTACATATATATATGGAGGTACGAGCACCAAATCGGTTTTACAGTGAAAATTGCAGGAACTTCAAACCGGCAGTAGGAAACAGACTGGGAATCCAAGTAAAATTTCTACTGCAACGCGTTCCATTTGTGCTAGATTAACGAAAGTCTCTCCACATGCTCAGTTCTGAGATATAAGTGTGTGTGAAAGCCGTCCTTCACCTAGCTTGTTGGGAACACAAAGTTTCTTTTCACTTGCAAACTCCACTCCATACATGTATATCGGGAGGTACTAGCTCCAACACGGTTTTACAGTGAAAACTGCAGGAACTTCAAACCGGCACTAGGAAACAGACTGAGAAACCAGAGTAAAAGTTTCTCCTGCAAACCGTTCCTTTTGTGCTAGATGAACGAACGTCTCTCCACATGCTCAGTTCTGAGAGATAAGTGTGTGTGAAAGCCGTCCTTCACCTAGCTTGTTGGGAACACAAAGTTTCTTTTCAGTTGCAAACTCCACTCCATACATATATATGGGGAGGTACTAGCTCCAACTCGGTTTTTCAGTGAAAACTGCAGGAATATCAAACCGGCACTAGGAAACAGACTGAGGAACCAGAGTAAAAGTTTCTCCTGCAACCCGTTCCCATTGTGCTAGATGAACGAACGTCTCTGAACATGCTCAGTTCTGACAGTTAAATGTCTGTGAAAGCCGTCCTTCACCTAGCTTCTTTGGAACACAAAGATTCTTTTCACTTGCAATCTCCAATCCGTACATAGATATGGGGAGGTACTAGCTCCAACTCGATTTTACAGTGAAAACTGCAGGAACTTCAAAACGGCAGTAGGAAACAGACTGAGTAACCAGAGTAAATTTCCTCATGCAACCCGTTCCCTTTGTGCTAGATGAACGAACGTCTCTCCACATGCTCAGTTCTGAGAAATAGGTGTGTGTGAAAGCCGTCCTTCACCTAGCTTGTTGGGAACACAAAGTTTCTTTTCACTTGCAAAATCCACTCCATACATGTATATGGGGAGGTGCCAGCTCCAACACGGTTTTACAGTGAAAACTGCAGGAATTTCAAACCGGCACAAGGAAACAGACTGAGAAACCAGAGTAAAAGTTCCACCTGCAACCCTTTCTCTTTGTGCTACATGAACGAACGTCTCTCCACATGCTCAGTTCTGAGAGATAAGTGTGTGTGAAAGCCGTCCTTCACCTAGCTTGTTGGGAACACATAGTTACTTTTCAGTTGCAAACTCCACTCCATACATATATATGGTAAGGTACGAGCTCCAAATCGGTTTTACAGTGAAAACTGCAGGAACTTCAACTCGGCAGAAGGAAACAGACTGAGAAACCAGAGTAAAATTTCTACTGCAAACCGTTCCCTTTGTGCTAGATGAACGAAAGTCTCTCCACATACTCAGTTCTGAGAGATAAGTGTGTGTGAAACCCGTCCTTCACATAGCTTGTTGGGAACACAAAGTTTCTTTTCACTTGCAAACTCCAATCCATACATATATATAGGGAGTTACGAGCTCCAACTCGGTTTAACAGTGAAAACTGCAGGAACTTCAAACCGGTATTAGGTAACAGACTGAGAAACCAGAGTAAACGTTTCTCCTGCAACCTGTTCCCTTTGTGCTAGATGAACGAACGTCTCTCCACATGCTCAGTTCTGAGAGATAATTGTGTGTGAAAGCCGTCCTTCACCTAGCTTGCTGGGAACACAAAATTTCTTTTCAGTTGCAAACTCCACTCCATACATATATATGGGGAGGTACAAGCTCCAACTCGGTTTTACAGTGAAAACTGCAGGAACTTCAAACCGGCAGTAGGAAACAGACTGAGAAACCAGAGTAACAATTCCTCCTGCCAACCGTTCCATTTGTGCTAGATGAACGAACGTCTCTCAACATGCTCAGTTCAGAGAGATAAATGTGTGTGAAAGCCGTGCTTCAACTAGCTTGTTGGGAACACAAAGTTTCTTTTCACTTGCAAACTCCACTCCATACATGTGTATGGGTAGGTACCATCTCCAACACGGTTTTACAGTGAAAACTGCAGGAACTTCAAACCGGCACTAGGAAACAGACTGAGAAACCAGAGTAAAAGTTTCTCCTGCAACCCGTTCCCTTTGTGCTAGATGAACGAACGTCTCTCCACATGCTCAGTTCTGAGAGATATTTGTGTGTGAAAGCCGTCCTTCACCTAGCTTGTTGGGAACACAAAGTTTCTTTTCACTTCAAACTCCACTCCGTACATATATAAGGGGAGGTACTAGCTCCAACCCGGTTTTACAGTGAAAACTGCAGGAACTTCAAACCGGCACTAGGAAACAGACTGAGAACACAGAGGAAAAGTTTCTCCTGCAACCCGTTCCCTTTGTGCTAGATTAACGAAAGTCTCTCCACATGCTCAGTTCTGAGAGATAAGTGTGTGTGAAAGCAGTCCTTCAACTAGCTTGTTGGGAACACAAAGTTCCTTTCATTTGCAAACTCCATTCCATACATATATATGGGGAGGTACGAGCTCCAACTCGGTTTTACAGTGAAAAGTGCAGGAATTTCAAAACGGCACTAGAAAACAGACTGAGAAACCAGAGTAAAATTTCTTCTACAACCCGTTCTCTTTGGGCTAGAAGAACGAACGACTCTCCACATGCTCAGTTCTGAGAGATATGTGTGTGTGAAAGCCATCCTGCACCTAGCTTGTTGGGAAAACAAAGTTTCTTTTCAGATGCAAACTCCACTCCATACATATATATGGGGTGGTACGAGCTCCATCTCGGTTTTTCAGTTAAAAATGCAAGAACTTCACACCGGCACTAGGAAACAGTCTGAGAAACCAGAGTAAAAGTTTCTCATGCAACCCGTTCCCTTTGTGCTAGATGAACGAATGTCTCTCCACATGCTCAGTTCTGAGAGATAAGTGTGTGTGAAAGCCGTCCTTCACCTAGCTTGTTGGGAACACAAAGTTCCTTTTAACTTGCAAACTCCACTCCATACATATATAAGAGGGGGTACTAGCTCCAACTCGTTTTTTCAGAGAAAACTGCAGGAACTTCAAACAGGCACTAGGAAAGAGACTGAGAAACCAGAGTAGAAGTTTCTCCTGCAACCCGTTCCCATTTTGCTAGGTGAACGAACGTCTCTGCACATGCTCAGTTCTGACAGATAATTGCGTGTGAAAGCCGTCCTTCACATAGCTTGTTGGGAACACAAAATTTCTTTGCAGTTGCAAATTTCACTCCATAAATATATATGGGGAGGTACCATCTCCAACTCGGTTTTACAGTGAAAACTGCAGGAACTTCAAACCGGCACTAGGAAACAGACAGAGAAACCAGAGTAAAAGTTTCTCCTGCAACCCGTTCCCTTTGTGCTAGATGAACGAACGTCTCTCCACATGCTCAGTTCTGAGAGATAAATGTCTGTGAAAGCCGTCCTTCACCTAGCTTGTTGGGAACACAAAGTTTCTTTTCAGTTGCAAACTCCACTCCTTACATATATATGGGGAGGTACTAGCTAAAACTCGGTTTTACAGTGAAAACTGCCGGAACTTCAAACTGGCAGTGGAAACAGACTGAGAAACCAGAGTAAAATTTCTACTGCAACCCGTTCCCTTTGTGCTAGATGAACGAAAGTCTCTCCACATGCTCAGTTCTGAGAGATTAGTGTGTGTGAAAGCCGTACTTTATGTAGCTTGGTGGCAACACAAAGTTTCTTTTCACTTGTAAACTCCACTCCATACATTTATATGGGGAGGTACTAGCTCCAACTCCGTTTTACAGTGAAAACTGCAAAACTTCAAACCGGCACTAGGAAACAGACTGAGAAACCAGAGTAAAAGTTTCTCCTGCAAACCGTTCCTTTTGTGCTAGATGAAAGAACGTCTCTCCACATGCTCAGTTCTTAGTGATAAATTTGTGTTAAAGCCGTCCTTCACCTAGCTTGTTGGGAACAGAAAGTTCCTTTTCAGTTGCAAACTCCATTCCATACATTTATATGGGGAGATACAAACTCCAACCCGGTTTTACACTGAAAACTGCAGGAACTTCAAACCGGCACTAGGAAACAGACTGAGAAACCAGAGTAGAAGTTTCTCCTGCAAACCGTTCCTTTTGTGCTAGATGAACGAACGTCTCTCCACATGCTCAGTTCTGAGAGATAAGTGTGTGTGAAAGCCGTCCTTTACCTAGCTTGTTGGGAACACAAAGTTTCTTTTAACTTGCAAACTCCACTCCATACATATATAAGAGGTGGTACTAGCTCCAACTCGTTTTTTCAGAGAAAACTGCAGGAACTTCAAACTGGCACTAGGAAAGAGACTGTGAAACCCGAGTAGAAGTTTCTCCTGCAAACCTTTCCAATTGTGCTAGATGAACGAAAGTTTCTGCACACGCTCAGTTCTGATAGATAATTGCGTGTGAAAGCCATTCTTCACCTAGCTTGTTGGGAACACAAAATTTCTTTGCAGTTGCAAATTTCACTCCATAAATATATAAGGGGAGGTACTAGCTCCAACTCGGTTTTACAGTGAAAACTGCAGGAACTTCAAACCGGCACTAGGAAACAGACTGAGAAACCAGAGTAAAAGTTTCTCCTTCAATCCGTTCCCTTTGTGCTAGATGAACGAACGTCTCTCCACATGCTCAGTTCTGAGAGATATGTGTGTGTGAAAGCCGTCCTTCACCTAGCTTGTTGGGAACACAAAGTTCCTTTTCAGTTGCAAACTCCACTCCATACATATATATAGGTAGGTACTAGCTCCAACTCGGTTTTACAGTGAAAACTGCAGGTACTTCAAACCGGCACTAGGAAACAGACTGAGAAACCACAGTAATCCTTTCTCCTGCAAACCGTACCCTTTGTGCTAGATGAACGAACGTCTCTCCACATGCTCAGTTCTGAGAGATAAGTGTGTGTGAAAGCCGTCCTTCACATAGCTTGTTGTGAACACAAAGTTCCTTTTCAGTTGCAAACTCCACTCCATACATATATATAGGTAGGTACAAGCTCCAACTCGGTTTTACACTGAAAACTGCAGGAAATTCAAACCGGCACTAGGAAACAGTCTGAGAAACCAGAGTAATTTTTTCTCCTGCAAACCGTTCCCTTTGTGCTATATGAACGAACGTCTCTCCATATGATCAGTTCTCAGTGATAAGGGTGTGTGAAAGCCGTACTTCACCTAGCTTGTTGGAATCACATAGTTATTTTTCAGTTGCAAACTTCACTCCATACATATATATGGGGAGGTACTAGCTCCAACTCTGTTTTACAGTGAAAACTGCAGGAAATTCAAACCGGCACTAGGAAACAGACTGAGAAACCAGAGTAAAAGTTTCTCCTTCAAACCGTTCCCTTTGTGCTAGATGAACGAAAGTCTCTCCACATGCTCAGTTATGAGAGATATGTGTTTGTGAACGCCGTACTTCTACTAGCTTGTAGGGAACACAAAGTTTCTTTTCAATTGCAAACTTCACTCCATACATATATATGGGGAGGTACTAGCTCCAACTCTTTTTTACACTGGAAACTGCAGGAAAATCAAACCGGCACTAGGAAACCGACTGAGAAACCAGAGTAAAGTTTCTCCATCAACCCGTTCCCTTTGTGCTAAATGAACGAATGTCTCTCCACATGCTCAGTTCTGAGAGATATGTGTATGTGAAAGCCATCCTTCAACTAGCTTGTTGGGAACACAAAGTTTCTTTTCATTTGCAAACTCCACTCCATACATATATATGAGGAGGTACTAGCTCCAACTCGGTTTTACAGTGAAAACTGCAGGAACTTCAAACCGGCACTAGGAAACAGACTGAGAAATCAGAGTAAAAGTTTCTCCTTTAACCTGTTCCCTTTGTGCTAGATGAACGAATGTCTCCCCACATGCTCAGTTCTGAGAGATATGTGTATGTGAAAGCCGTCCTTCAACTAGCTTGTTGGGAACACAAAGTTTCTTTTCATTTGCAAACTCAACTCCATACATATATATGGGGAGGTACTAGCTCCAACACTGTTTTACAGTGAAAACTGCAGGAACTTCAAACCGGCACTAGGAAACAGACTGAGAAGCCAAAGTAAAATTTCTACATCAACCAGTTCCCTTTGTGCTAGATGAACGAATGTCTCTCCACATGCTCAGTTCTGAGAGATATGTGTATGTGAAAGCCATCCTTCAACTAGCTTGTAGGGAACACAAAGTTTCTTTTCACTTTTAAACTCCACTTCATACATATATATGGGGAGGTACTAGCTCCAACTCGGTTTTACAGTGAAAACTGCAGGAACTTCAAACCGGCACTAGGAAACAGACTGAGAAACCAGAGTAAAAGTTTCTCCTGTAAACCGTTCACTTTGTGCTAGATGAACGAACGTCTCTCCACATGCTCAGTTCTGAGAGAAAAGTGTGTGTGAAAGCCGTCCTTCATCTAGCTTGTTGGGAACACAAAGTTTCTTTAAACTTGCAAACTCTACTCCATACATATATATGAGGAGGTACTAGCTCCAACTCGGTTTTTCAGTGAAAACTGCCGGAACGTCAAACCGGCACTAGGAAACAGACTGAGAAACCAGAGTAAAAGTTTCTCCTGTAATCCGTTCCCTTTGTGCTAGATGAACGAACGTCTCTGCACATGCTCAGTTCTGACAGATAAGTGTGTGTGAAAGCCGTACTTCACCTAGCTTGTTGGGAACACATAATTTCTTTTCACTTGCAAACTCCATTCCATACATATATATGGGGAGGTACTAGCTCCAACTCGGTTTTACACTGAAAACTGCAGGAACTTCAAACCGGCATTAGGAAACAGACTGAGAAACCACAGTAAAATTTCCCCTTCAAACCGTTCCATTTGTGCTAGATGAACGAATGTCTCTCCACATGCTCAGTTCTGAGAGATATGTGTATGTGAAAGCTGCCCTTCAAATAGCTTGTTGGGAACACAAAGCTTATTTTCACTTGCAAACTCCACTCCATACATACATATGGGTAGGTACGAGCTCCAACTCGGTTTTACACTGAAAACTGCAGGAACTTCAAACTGGCACTAGGAAACAGACTGAGAAACCACAGTAAAAGATTCTCCTGCAACCCGTTCCCTTTGTGCTAGATGAACGATCGTCTCTCCACAAGCTCAGTTCTGAGAGAAAATAGTGTGTGAAAGCCGTCCTTCATCTAGCTTGTTGGGAACACAAAGTTTCTTTTCACTTGCAAACTCCACTCCATACATTTATATGCGGAGGTACTAGCTCCAACTCCGTTATACAGTGAAAACTGCAGGAACTTCAAACCGGCACTAGGAAACAGACTGAGAAACCAGAGTAAAATTTCTACTGCAACCCGTTCTTTGTGCTAGATGAACGAAAGTCTTTCCACATGCTCAGTTCTGAGAGATATGTGTGTGTGAAAGCCGACCTTCAACTAGCTTGTTTGGAACACAAAATTTCTTTTCAATTGCAAACTCCACTCCATACACATATATGGGGAGGTAAGATCTAAAACTCGGTTTTACAGTTAAAACTGCAAGAACTTCACACCGGCACTAGGAAACAGACTGAGAAACCAGAGTAAAAGTTTCTCCTGCAACCCGTTCCATTTGTGTTAGATGAACGAACGTCTCTCCACATGCTCAGTTGTGAGAGATAAGTGTGTGTGAAAGCCGTCCTTCAACTAGCTTGTTGGGAACACAAAGTTTCTTTTCATTTGCAAACTCCACTCCATACATATATATGGGGAGGTACTAGCTCCAACTCGGATTTACACTGAAAACTGCAGGAACTTCAAACCGGCTCTAGGAAACAGACTGAGAAACCAGAGTAAAATTTCTCCTTCAACCCGTTCTCTTTGTGCTAGATGAACGAATGTCTCTCCACATGCTCAGTTCTGAGAGATAAGTGTGTGTGAAAGCCGTACTTCAACTAGCTTGTTGGGAACACAAAGTTTCTTTTCACTTGCAAACTCCACTCCTTACATATATATCGGGAGGTACTAGCTCCAACTCGGTTTTTCAGTGAAAACTGCAGGAAATTCAAACCGGCAGTAGGAATCAGAATGAGAAACCAGAGTAAAAGTTTCTCCTGCAAACCGTTCCCTTTGTGCTAGATGAACGAACGTCTCTCCACATGCTCAGTTCTGAGGGATAAGTGTGTATTAAATCCGTCCTTCACCTAGATGTTGGGAACACAAAGTTTCTTTTAACTTGCAAACACTACTCCATACATATATATGAGGAGGTACTAGCTCCAACTCGGTTTTTCAGTGAAAACTGCAGGAACTTCAAACAGGAACTAGGAAACAGACTGAGAAACCAAAGTAAACCTTTCTCCTGCAACCCATTCCCTTTGTGCTAGATGAACGAACGTCTATCCACATGCTCAGTTCTCAGAGATAAGTGTGTGTGAAAGCCGTTCTTCAAATAGCATGTTGGGAACACATAGTTACTTTTAGGTTGCAAACTCCACTCCATATATATATATGGTGAGGTACTAGCTCCAAATCGGTATTACACTGAAAACTGCAGGAACTTCAAACCGGCACTAGGAAACAGAATGTGAAGCCACAGTAAAAGTTTCTCCTGCAACCCGTTCCATTTGTGCTAGATGAACGAACGTCTCTCCACATGCTCAGTTCTGAGAGAAAATTGTGTGTGAAAGCCGTCCTTCATTTAGCTTGTTGGGAACACAAAGTTTCTTTTCAGTTGCAAACTCTAATCCTTACATATATAAGGGGAGGTATGAGCTCCAACTCGGTTTTACAGTGAAAACTGCAAGAACTTCAAACCGGGACTAGGAAATAGACTGAGAAACCAGAGTAAAAGTTTCTCCTGCAACCCGTTCCCTTTGTGCTAGATGAACGAACGTCTCTCCACATGCTCAGTTCTGAGAGAATAGTGTGTGTGAAAGCTGTCCTTCAACTAGCTTGTTGGGAACACAAAGATTCTTTTCATTTGCAAACTCCACTCAATACATATATATGGGGAGGTACCAGCTCCAACTCGGTTTTACAGTGAAAACTGCAGGAACGTCAACCAGCACAAAGGTACAGACTGAGAATCCAGAGCAAAAGTTTCTCCTGTAACCCGTTCAATATGTGCTAGATGAACGAACGTCTCTCCACATGCTCAGTTCTGAGAGATAAGTGTGTGTGAAAGCCGTCCTTCACCTAGCTTGTTGGGAACACAAAGTTTCTTTTCAGTTGCAAATTTCACTCCATATATATATATGGGCAGGTACCAGCTCCAACTCGGTTTTACAGTGAAAATTGCAGGTACTTCAAACCGGCACTAGGAATCAGACTGAGAAACCAGAGTAGAAGTTTCTCTTGCAAACCGTTCCCTTTGTGCTAAATGAACGAACGTCTCTCCACATGCTCAGTTCTGAGAGATAAGTGTGTGTGTAAGCCGTCCTTCAACTGGCTTGTTGGGAACACAAAGTTCCTTTTCAGTTGCAAACTCGGCTCCATAAAAATATATAGGTAGGTAATAGCTCCAACTCGGTTTTACAGTGAAAACTGCAGGAACTTCAAACCGGCACTAGGAAACACACTGAGAAACCAGAGTAAACCTTTCTCCTGCAACCCGTTCCCTTTGTGCTAGATGAACGAACGTCTCTCCACATGCTCAGTTCTCAGAGATAAGTGTGTGTGAAAGCCGTCCTTCAACTAGCTTGTTGGAAACACATAGTTATTTTTCAGTTGCAAACTCCACTCCATACATATATATGGGGAGGTACTAGCTCCAACTCGGTTTTACATTGAAAACTGCAGGAAATTCAAACCGGCACTAGGAAACAGACTGAGAAACCAGAGTAAAAGTTTCTCCTTCAAACCGTTCCCTTTGTGCTAGATGAACGAATGTCTCTCCACATGCTCAGTTATGAGAGATATGTGTTTGTGAAAGCCGTCCTTCTACTAGCTTGTAGGGAACACAAAGTTTCTTTTCAATTGCAAACTTCACTCCATACATATATATGGGGAGGTACTAGCTCCAACTCTTTTTACACTGGAAACTGCAGGAAATTCAAACCGGCACTAGAAAACCGACTGAGAAACCAGAGTAAAGTTTCTCCATCAACCCGTTCCATTTGTGCTAAATGAACGAATGTCTCTCCACATGCTCAGTTCTGAGAGATATGTGTATGTGAAAGCCATCCTTCAACTAGCTTGTTGGAAACACATAGTTATTTTTCAGTTGCAAACTCCACTCCATACATATATATGGGGAGGTACTAGCTCCAACTCGGTTTTACATTGAAAACTGCAGGAAATTCAAACCGGCACTAGGAAACAGACTGAGAAACCAGAGTAAAAGTTTCTCCTTCAAACCGTTCCCTTTGTGCTAGATGAACGAATGTCTCTCCACATGCTCAGTTATGAGAGATATGTGTTTGTGAAAGCCGTCCTTCTACTAGCTTGTAGGGAACACAAAGTTTCTTTTCAATTGCAAACTTCACTCCATACATATATATGGGGAGGTACTAGCTCCAACTCTTTTTTACACTGGAAACTGCAGGAAATTCAAACCGGCACTAGAAAACCGACTGAGAAACCAGAGTAAAGTTTCTCCATCAACCCGTTCCATTTGTGCTAAATGAACGAATGTCTCTCCACATGCTCAGTTCTGAGAGATATGTGTATGTGAAAGCCATCCTTCAACTAGCTTGTTGGGATCACAAAGTTTCTTTTCAGTTGCAAATTCCACTCCATAAATATATATGGGCAGGTACCAGCTCCAACTCGGTTTTACAGTGAAAATTGCAGGAACTTCAAACCGGCACTATTAAACAGACTGAGAAACCAGAGTAGAAGTTTCTCCTGCAAACCGTTCCCTTTGTGCTAGATGAACGAACGTCTCTCCACATGCTCAGTTCTGAGAGATAAGTGTGTGTGAAAGCCGTCCTTCAACTAGCTTGTTGGGAACACTAAGTTCCTTTTCAGTTGCAAACTCCACTCCATACAAATATATAGGTAGGTAATAGCTCCAACTCGGTTTTACAGTGAAAACTGCAGGAACTTCAAACCGGCACTAGGAAACACACTGAGAAACCAGAGTAAACCTTTCTCCTGCAACCCGTTCCCTTTTTGCTAGATGAACGAACGTCTCTCCACATGCTCAGTTCTCAGAGATAAGTGTGTGTGAAAGCCGTCCTTCAACTAGCTTGTTGGGAACACATAGATACATTTAAGTTGCAAATTCCACTCCATACATATACATGGGGAGGTACTAGCTCCAACTCGGTTTTACACTGAAAACTGCAGGAACTTCAAACCGGCACTAGGAAACAGACTGAGAAACCACAGTAAAAGTTTCTCCTGAAACCCGTTATATTTGTGCTAGATGAACGAACTTCTCTCCACATGCTCAGTTCTGAGAGATAAGTGTGTGTGAAAGCCGTCCTTCATCTAGCTTGTTGGGAACACAAAGTTTCTTTTCACTTGCAAACTCCACTCCATACATTTATATGCGGAGGTCCGAGCACCAAATCGGTTTTACAGTGAAAACTGCAGGAAATTCAACCCGGCAGTAGGAAACAGACTGAGAAACCAGAGTAAAATTTCTACTGCAACCCGTTCCCTTTGTGCTAGATGAACGAAAGTCTCTCCACATGCTCAGTTCTGAGAGATAAGTGTGTGTGAATTCCGCCCTTCAACTAGTTGTTGGGAACACAAAATTTCTTTTCAATTGCAAACTCCACTCCATAAATAAATAATCGGAGTTATGAGCTCCAACTAGGTTTTACAGTGAAAACTGCAAGAATTTCAAACCGGCACTAGGAAACAGACTGAGAAACCAGAGTAAAAGTTTCTCCTGCATACCGTTCCCTTTGTGCTAGATGAACGAACTCCTCTCAACATGCTCAGTTCCGAGAGAAAAGTGTGTGTAATGCTGTCCTTCAACTAGCTTGTTGGGAACACAACGTTCCTTTTAATTTGAAAACTCCACTCAATATATATATAACTGGGGATGTACTAGCTCCAACTCGGTTTTACAGTGAAAATTGCAGGAACTTCAAACCAGCACTAGGATACAGACTGAGAAACCAGAGTAGAAGTTTCTCCTGCAACCCGTTCCCTATGTGCTAGATGAACGAACGTCTCTCCACATGCTCATTTCTGAGAGATAAGTGTGTGTGAAAGCCGCCCTTCACCTAGCTTGTTGGGAACACAAAGTTTCTTTTCACTAGCAATCTCCAGTCCGTACATATATATGGGGAGGTACTAGCTCCAACTCGGTTTTACAGTGAAAACTGCAGGAACTTCAAACCGGCACAAGGAAACAGACTGAGAAACCAGAGGAAATGTTTCTCCTGCAACCCGTTCCCTTGTGCTAAATGAACGAACGTCTCTCAAAATGCTCAGTTCTGAGAGATAATTGCGTGTGAAAGCAGTCCTTCAACTAGCTTGTTGGGAACACAAAGATTCTTATCAGTTGCAAACTCTACTCCATACATATATATGGGGAGGTACAAGCTCCAACTCAGTTTTATAGTGAAAACTGCAGGAATTTCAAACCGGCACTATGAAACAGACTGAGAAACCAGAGTAGAAGTTTCTCCTGCAACCCATTCCCTTTGTGCAAGATGAACGAACGTCTCTCCACATGCTCAGTTCTGAGAGATAAATGTGTGTGAAATCTGTCCTTCAACTAGCATGATGGGAACATATAGTTACTTTTAGGTTGCAAACTCCACTCCATACATATATATGGGGAGGTACTAGCTCCAACTCGGTTTAACAGTGAAAGTGCAGGAACTTCAAACCGGCACTAGGAAACAGACTGAGAAACCAGAGGAAAAGTTTCTCCTGCAACCCGTTCCCTTTGTGCTAGATGAACGAAATTCTCTCCACATGCTCAGTTCTGAGAGATAATTGCGTGTGAAACCAGTCCTTCAACTAGCTTGTTGGGAACACAAAGATTCTTATCAGTTGCAAACTCTACTCCATGCATATACATGGGGAGGTACTAGCTCCAACTCGGTTTTATAGTGAAAACTGCAGGAATTTTAAACTGGTACTAGGAAACACACTGAGAAACCAGAGTAAACCATTCTCCTGCAACCCGTTCCCTTTTTGCTAGATGAACGATCGTCTCTCCACATGCTCAGTTCTCAGAGTTAAGTGTGTGTGAAAGCCGTCCTTCAACTAGCTTGTTGGGAACACGTAGATACTTTTAAGTTGCAAATTCCACTCCATACATATACATGGGGAGGCAATAGCTCCAACTCGGTTTTACACTGAAAACTGCAGGAACTTCAAACCGGCACTAGGAAACAGACTGAGAAACCACAGTAAAAGTTTCTCCTGAAACCCGTTCCCTTTGTGCTAGATGAACGAACTTCTCTCCACATGCTCAGTTCTGAGAGATAAGTGTGTGTGAAAGCCGTCCTTCATCTAGCTTGTTGGGAACACAAAGTTTCTTTTCACTTGCAAACTCCACTCCATACATTTATATGCGGAGGTCCGAGCACCAAATCGGTTTTACAGTGAAAACTGCAGGAAATTCAACCCGGCAGTAGGAAACAGACTGAGAAACCAGAGTAAAATTTCTACTGCAACCCGTTCCCTTTGTGCTAGATGAACGAACGTCTCTCCACATGCTCAGTTCTGAGAGATAATTGCGTGTGAAACCAGTCCTTCAACTAGCTTGTTGGGAACACAAAGATTCTTATCAGTTGCAAACTCTACTCCATGCATATACATGGGGAGGTACTAGCTCCAACTCGGTTTTATAGTGAAAACTGCAGGAATTTTAAACTGGTACTAGGAAACACACTGAGAAACCAGAGTAAACCATTCTCCTGCAACCCGTTCCCTTTTTGCTAGATGAACGATCGTCTCTCCACATGCTCAGTTCTCAGAGTTAAGTGTGTGTGAAAGCCGTCCTTCAACTAGCTTGTTGGGAACACGTAGATACTTTTAAGTTGCAAATTCCACTCCATACATATACATGGGGAGGCAATAGCTCCAACTCGGTTTTACACTGAAAACTGCAGGAACTTCAAACCGGCACTAGGAAACAGACTGAGAAACCACAGTAAAAGTTTCTCCTGAAACCCGTTCCCTTTGTGCTAGATGAACGAACTCCTCTCAACATGCTCAGTTCCGAGAGAAAAGTGTGTGTAATGCTGTCCTTCAACTAGCTTGTTGGGAACACAACGTTCCTTTTAATTTGAAAACTCCACTCAATATATATATAACTGGGGATGTACTAGCTCCAACTCGGTTTTACAGTGAAAATTGCAGGAACTTCAAACCAGCACTAGGATACAGACTGAGAAACCAGAGTAGAAGTTTCTCCTGCAACCCGTTCCCTATGTGCTAGATGAACGAACGTCTCTCCACATGCTCATTTCTGAGAGATAAGTGTGTGTGAAAGCCGCCCTTCACCTAGCTTGTTGGGAACACAAAGTTTCTTTTCACTAGCAATCTCCAGTCCGTACATATATATGGGGAGGTACTAGCTCCAACTCGGTTTTACAGTGAAAACTGCAGGAACTTCAAACCGGCACAAGGAAACAGACTGAGAAACCAGAGGAAATGTTTCTCCTGCAACCCGTTCCCTTGTGCTAAATGAACGAACGTCTCTCAAAATGCTCAGTTCTGAGAGATAATTGCGTGTGAAAGCAGTCCTTCAACTAGCTTGTTGGGAACACAAAGATTCTTATCAGTTGCAAACTCTACTCCATACATATATATGGGGAGGTACAAGCTCCAACTCAGTTTTATAGTGAAAACTGCAGGAATTTCAAACCGGCACTATGAAACAGACTGAGAAACCAGAGTAGAAGTTTCTCCTGCAACCCATTCCCTTTGTGCAAGATGAACGAACGTCTCTCCACATGCTCAGTTCTGAGAGATAAATGTGTGTGAAATCTGTCCTTCAACTAGCATGATGGGAACATATAGTTACTTTTAGGTTGCAAACTCCACTCCATACATATATATGGGGAGGTACTAGCTCCAACTCGGTTTAACAGTGAAAGTGCAGGAACTTCAAACCGGCACTAGGAAACAGACTGAGAAACCAGAGGAAAAGTTTCTCCTGCAACCCGTTCCCTTTGTGCTAGATGAACGAAATTCTCTCCACATGCTCAGTTCTGAGAGATAATTGCGTGTGAAACCAGTCCTTCAACTAGCTTGTTGGGAACACAAAGATTCTTATCAGTTGCAAACTCTACTCCATGCATATACATGGGGAGGTACTAGCTCCAACTCGGTTTTATAGTGAAAACTGCAGGAATTTTAAACTGGTACTAGGAAACACACTGAGAAACCAGAGTAAACCATTCTCCTGCAACCCGTTCCCTTTTTGCTAGATGAACGATCGTCTCTCCACATGCTCAGTTCTCAGAGTTAAGTGTGTGTGAAAGCCGTCCTTCAACTAGCTTGTTGGGAACACGTAGATACTTTTAAGTTGCAAATTCCACTCCATACATATACATGGGGAGGCAATAGCTCCAACTCGGTTTTACACTGAAAACTGCAGGAACTTCAAACCGGCACTAGGAAACAGACTGAGAAACCACAGTAAAAGTTTCTCCTGAAACCCGTTCCCTTTGTGCTAGATGAACGAACTTCTCTCCACATGCTCAGTTCTGAGAGATAAGTGTGTGTGAAAGCCGTCCTTCATCTAGCTTGTTGGGAACACAAAGTTTCTTTTCACTTGCAAACTCCACTCCATACATTTATATGCGGAGGTCCGAGCACCAAATCGGTTTTACAGTGAAAACTGCAGGAAATTCAACCCGGCAGTAGGAAACAGACTGAGAAACCAGAGTAAAATTTCTACTGCAACCCGTTCCCTTTGTGCTAGATGAACGAAAGTCTCTCCACATGCTCAGTTCTGAGAGATAAGTGTGTGTGAATTCCGCCCTTCAACTAGTTGTTGGGAACACAAAATTTCTTTTCAATTGCAAACTCCACTCCATAAATAAATAATCGGAGTTATGAGCTCCAACTAGGTTTTACAGTGAAAACTGCAAGAATTTCAAACCGGCACTAGGAAACAGACTGAGAAACCAGAGTAAAAGTTTCTCCTGCATACCGTTCCCTTTGTGCTAGATGAACGAACTCCTCTCAACATGCTCAGTTCCGAGAGAAAAGTGTGTGTAATGCTGTCCTTCAACTAGCTTGTTGGGAACACAACGTTCCTTTTAATTTGAAAACTCCACTCAATATATATATAACTGGGGATGTACTAGCTCCAACTCGGTTTTACAGTGAAAATTGCAGGAACTTCAAACCAGCACTAGGATACAGACTGAGAAACCAGAGTAGAAGTTTCTCCTGCAACCCGTTCCCTATGTGCTAGATGAACGAACGTCTCTCCACATGCTCATTTCTGAGAGATAAGTGTGTGTGAAAGCCGCCCTTCACCTAGCTTGTTGGGAACACAAAGTTTCTTTTCACTAGCAATCTCCAGTCCGTACATATATATGGGGAGGTACTAGCTCCAACTCGGTTTTACAGTGAAAACTGCAGGAACTTCAAACCGGCACAAGGAAACAGACTGAGAAACCAGAGGAAATGTTTCTCCTGCAACCCGTTCCCTTGTGCTAAATGAACGAACGTCTCTCAAAATGCTCAGTTCTGAGAGATAATTGCGTGTGAAAGCAGTCCTTCAACTAGCTTGTTGGGAACACAAAGATTCTTATCAGTTGCAAACTCTACTCCATACATATATATGGGGAGGTACAAGCTCCAACTCAGTTTTATAGTGAAAACTGCAGGAATTTCAAACCGGCACTATGAAACAGACTGAGAAACCAGAGTAGAAGTTTCTCCTGCAACCCATTCCCTTTGTGCAAGATGAACGAACGTCTCTCCACATGCTCAGTTCTGAGAGATAAATGTGTGTGAAATCTGTCCTTCAACTAGCATGATGGGAACATATAGTTACTTTTAGGTTGCAAACTCCACTCCATACATATATATGGGGAGGTACTAGCTCCAACTCGGTTTAACAGTGAAAGTGCAGGAACTTCAAACCGGCACTAGGAAACAGACTGAGAAACCAGAGGAAAAGTTTCTCCTGCAACCCGTTCCCTTTGTGCTAGATGAACGAAATTCTCTCCACATGCTCAGTTCTGAGAGATAATTGCGTGTGAAACCAGTCCTTCAACTAGCTTGTTGGGAACACAAAGATTCTTATCAGTTGCAAACTCTACTCCATGCATATACATGGGGAGGTACTAGCTCCAACTCGGTTTTATAGTGAAAACTGCAGGAATTTTAAACCGGTACTAGGAAACACACTGAGAAACCAGAGTAAACCATTCTCCTGCAACCCGTTCCCTTTTTGCTAGATGAACGATCGTCTCTCCACATGCTCAGTTCTCAGAGTTAAGTGTGTGTGAAAGCCGTCCTTCAACTAGCTTGTTGGGAACACGTAGATACTTTTAAGTTGCAAATTCCACTCCATACATATACATGGGGAGGCAATAGCTCCAACTCGGTTTTACACTGAAAACTGCAGGAACTTCAAACCGGCACTAGGAAACAGACTGAGAAACCACAGTAAAAGTTTCTCCTGAAACCCGTTCCCTTTGTGCTAGATGAACGAACTTCTCTCCACATGCTCAGTTCTGAGAGATAAGTGTGTGTGAAAGCCGTCCTTCATCTAGCTTGTTGGGAACACAAAGTTTCTTTTCACTTGCAAACTCCACTCCATACATTTATATGCGGAGGTCCGAGCACCAAATCGGTTTTACAGTGAAAACTGCAGGAAATTCAACCCAGCAGTAGGAAACAGACTGAGAAACCAGAGTAAAATTTCTACTGCAACCCGTTCCCTTTGTGCTAGATGAACGAAAGTCTCTCCACATGCTCAGTTCTGAGAGATAAGTGTGTGTGAATTCCGCCCTTCAACTAGTTGTTGGGAACACAAAATTTCTTTTCAATTGCAAACTCCACTCCATAAATAAATAATCGGAGTTATGAGCTCCAACTAGGTTTTACAGTGAAAACTGCAAGAATTTCAAACCGGCACTAGGAAACAGACTGAGAAACCAGAGTAAAAGTTTCTCCTGCATACCGTTCCCTTTGTGCTAGATGAACGAACGTCTCTCAACATGCTCAGTTCCGAGAGGAAAGTGTGTGTAATGCTGTCCTTCAACTAGCTTGTTGGGAACACAACGTTCCTTTTAATTTGAAAACTCCACTCAATATATATATAACTGGGGATGTACTAGCTCCAACTCGGTTTTACAGTGAAAATTGCAGGAACTTCAAACCAGCACTAGGATACAGACTGAGAAACCAGAGTAGAAGTTTCTCCTGCAACCCGTTCCCTATGTGCTAGATGAACGAACGTCTCTCCACATGCTCATTTCTGAGAGATAAGTGTGTGTGAAAGCCGTCCTTCACCTAGCTTGTTGGGAACACAAAGTTTCTTTTCACTAGCAATCTCCAGTCTGTACATATATATGGGGAGGTACTAACTCCAACTCGGTTTTACAGTGAAAATTGCAGGAACTTCAAACCGGCACTAGGAAACAGACTGAGAAACCAGAGGAAATGTTTCTCCTGCAACCCGTTCCCTTGTGCTAAATGAACGAACGTCTCTCCAAATGCTCAGTTCTGAGAGATAATTGCGTGTGAAAGCAGTCCTTCAACTAGCTTGTTGGGAACACAAAGATTCTTATCAGTTGCAAACTCTACTCCATACATATATATGGGGAGGTACAAGCTCCAACTCGGTTTTATAGTGAAAACTGCAGGAATTTCAAACCGGCACTATGAAACAGACTGAGAAACCAGAGTAGAAGTTTCTCCTGCAACCCATTCCCTTTGTGCAAGATGAACGAACGTCTCTCCACATGCTCAGTTCTGAGAGATAAGTGTGTGTGTAATCTGTCCTTCAACTAGCATGATGGGAACATATAGTTACTTTTAGTTTGCAAACTCCACTCCATACATATATATGGGGAGGTACTAGCTCCAACTCGGTTTAACAGTGAAAGTGCAGGAACTTCAAACCGGCACTAGGAAACAGACTGAGAAACCACAGTAAAAGTTTCTCCTGCAACCCGTTCCCATTGTGCTAGATGAACGAACGTCTCTACACATGCTCAGTTCTGAGAGATGTGTGTGTGTGAAAGCCGTCCTTCATCTAGCTTGTTGGGAACACAAAGTTTCTTTTCAGTTGCAAATTTCACTCCATAAATATATATGGGCAGGTACCAGCTCCAACTCGGTTTTACAGTGAAAATTGCAGGAACTTCAAACCGGCACTAGGAAACAGACTGAGAAACCAGAGTAGAAGTTTCTCTTGCAAACCGTTCCCTTTGTGCTAGATGAACGAACGTCTGTCCACATGCTCAGTTCTGAGAGATAAGTGTGTGTGAAAACCGTCCTTCAACTAGCTTTGGGGAACACAAAGTTCCTTTTCAGTTGCAAACTCCACTCCATACAAATATATAGGTAGGTAATAGCTCCAACTCGGTTTTTACAGTGAAAACTGCAGGAACTTCAAACCGGCACTAGGAAACACACTGAGAAACCAGAGTAAACCTTTCTCCTGCAACCCGTTCCCTTTGTGCTAGATGAACGAACATCTCTCCACATGCTCAGTTCTCAGAGATAAGTGTGTGTGAAAGCCGTCCTTCAACTAGCTTGTTGGAAACACATAGTTATTTTTCAGTTGCAAACTCCACTCCATACATATATATGGGGAGGTACTAGCTCCAACTCGGTTTTACATTGAAAACTGCAGGAAATTCAACCGGCACTAGGAAACAGACTGAGAAACCAGAGTAAAAGTTTCTCCTTCAAACCGTTCCCTTTGTGCTAGATGAACGAATGTCTCTCCACATGCTCAGTTATGAGAGATATGTGTTTGTGAAAGCCGTCCTTCTACTAGCTTGTAGGGAACACAAAGTATCTTTTCAATTGCAAACTTCACTCCATACATATATATGGGGAGGTACTAGCTCCAACTCTTTTTTACACTGGAAACTGCAGGAAATTCAAACCGGCACTAGGATACCGACTGAGAAACCAGAGTAAAGTTTCTCCATCAACCCGTTCCCTTTGTGCTAAATGAACGAATGTCTCTCCACATGCTCAGTTCTGAGAGATATGTGTATGTGAAAGCCATTCTTCAACTAGCTTGTTGGGAACACAAAGTTTCTTTTCATTTGCAAACTCCACTCCATACATATATATGGGTAGGTACGAGCTCCAACTCGGTTTTACAGTGAAAACTGCAGGAACTTCAAACCGGCACTAGGAAACAGACTGAGAAATCAGAGTAAAAGTTTCTCCTTCAAACCGTTCCCTTTGTGCTAGATGAACGAATGTCTCCCCACATGCTCAGTTCTGAGAGATATGTGTATGTGAAAGCCGTCTTTCAACTAGCTTGTTGGGAACACAAAGTTTCTTTTCATTTGCAAACTCCACTCCGTACATATATATGGGGAGGTAATAGCTCCAACTCTGTTTTACAGTGAAAACTGCAGGAACTTCAAACCGGCACTAGGAAACATACTGAGAAGCAAAATTAAAATTTCTACTTCAACCCGTTCCCTTTGTGCTAGATGAACGAATGTCTCTCCAAATGCTCAGTTCTGAGAGATATGTGTATGTGAAAGCCGACCTTCAACTAGCTTGTTGGGAACACAAAGTTTCTTTTCACTTGTAAACTCCACTCCATACATATATATGGGGAGGTACTAGCTCCAACTCGGTTTTACAGTGAAAACTGCAGGAACTTCAAACCGGCACTAGGAAACAGACTGAGAAACCAGAGTAGAAGTTTCTCCTGCAACCCGTTCCCTTTGTGCTAGATGAACGAACGTCTCTCCACATGCTCAGTTCCGAGAGAAAAGTGTGTGTAATGCTGTCCTTCAACTAGCTTGTTGGGAACACAACGTTCCTTTTCAGTTGCAAACTCCACTCAATATATATATAACTGGGGATGTACTAGCTCCAACTCGGTTTTACAGTGAAAACTGCACTAACTTCAAACCGGCACTAGGAAACAGACTGAGAAACCAGAGGAAAAGTTTCTCCTGCAACCCGTTCCCTTTGTGCTAGATGAACGAAAGTCTCTCCACATGCTCAGTTCTGAGAGATAGTTGCGTGTGAAAGCAGTCCTTCAACTAGCTTGTTGGGAACACAAAGATTCTTATCAGTTGCAAACTCTACTCCATGCATATACATGGGGAGGTACTAGCTCCAACTCGGTTTTATAGTGAAAACTGCAGGAATTTCAAACCGGCACTATGAAACAGACTGAGAAACCAGAGTAGAAGTTTCTCCTGCAACCCATTCCCTTTGTGCTAGATGAACGAACATCTCTCCACATGCTCAGTTCTAGAGATAAGTGTGTGTGAAAGCTGTCCTTCAACTAGCATGTTGGGAACACATAGTTACTTTTAGGTTGCAAACTCCACTCCATACATATATATGGGGAGGTACTAGCTCCAACTCGGTTTTACAGTGAAAAGTGCAGGAACTTAAAACCGGCACTAGGAAACAGACTGGGAAACCACAGTAAAAGTTTCTCCTGCAACCCGTTCCCATTGTGCTAGATGAACGAACGTCTCTACACATGCTCAGTTCTGAGAGATAAGTGTCTGTGAAAGCCGTCCTTCATCTAGCTTGTTGGGAACACAAAGTTTCTTTTCACTTGCAAACTCCACTCCATACATTTATATGCGGAGGTACTAGCTCCAACTCCGTTATACAGTGAAAACTGCAGGAAATTCAAACCGGCACTAGGAAACAGACTGAGAAACCAGAGTAATAATTTCTCCTGCAACCCGTTCCCTTTGTGCTAGATTAACGAACGTCTCTCCACATGCTCAGTACTGAGAGATAAGTGCGTGTGAAAGCAGTCCTTTAACTAGCTTGTTGGGAACACAAAGATTCTTTTCATTTGCCAAATTAACTCCATACATATATATGGGGAGGTACTATCTTCAACTCGGTTTTATAGTGAAAACTGCAGGAACTTTAAACCGGCACGAGGAAACAGACTGAGAAATCAGAGTAGAAGTTTCTCCTGCAAACCATTCCCTTTGTACTAGATGAACGAACGTCTCCCCACATGCTCAGTTCTGAGAGATAAGTGTGTGTGAAAGCTGTCCTTCACCTAGCTTGTTGGGAACACAAAGTTCCTTTTCAGTTGCAAACTCCATTCCATACATATATATGTGGTGGTACGAGCTCCAACTCGGTTTTACAGTGAAAACTGCAGGAACTTCAAACCGGCACTAGGAAACAGACTGAGAAACCAGAGTAGAAGTTTCTCCTGCAACCCGTTTCCTTTGTGCTAGATTAACGAACGTCTCTCCACATGCTCAGTACTGAGAGATAAGTGCGTGTGAAAGCAGTCCTTCAACTAGCTTGTTGGGAACACAAAGATTCTTTTCATTTGCCAAAATTACTCCATACATATATATGGGGAGGTACTATCTTCAACTCGGTTTTATAGTGAAAACTGCAGGAACTTTAAACCGGCACTAGTAAACAGACTGAGAAATCAGAGTAGAAGTTTCTCCTGCAACCCATTCCCTTTGTGCTAGATGAACGAACGTCTCTCCACATGCTCAGTTCTGAGAGATAAGTGTGTGTGAAAGCTGTCCTTCACCTAGCTTGTTGGGAACACAAAGTTCCTTTTCAGTTGCAAACTCCATTCCATACATTTATATGTGGTGGTACGAGCTCCAACTCGGTTTTACAGTGAAAACTGCAGGAACTTCAAACCGGCACTAGGAAACAGACTGAGAAACCAGAGTAGAAGTTTCTCCTGCAACCCGTTCCCATGTGCTAGATGAAAGAACGTTTCTCCACATGCGCAGTTCTGAGATATAAGTGTGTGTGAAAGCCGTCCTTCACCTAGCTTGTTTTGAAAACAAAGTTTCTTTTCAGTTGCAAACTCCACTCCTTACATATATATGGGGAGGTACGAGCACCAAATCTGTTTTACAGTGAACACTGCAGGAATTTCAAACCGGCAGTAGGAAACAGACAGAGAAACCAGAGTAAAATTTCTACTGCAACCCATTCCCTTTGTGCTAGATGAACGAACGTCTCTCCACATGCTCAGTTCTGAGAGATAAGTGTGTGTGAAAGCTGTCCTTCAACTAGCATGTTGGGAACACATAGTTACTTTTAGGTTGCAAACTCCACTCCATACATATATATGGGGAGGTACTAGCTCCAACTCGGTTTTACAGTGAAAAGTGCAGGAACTTAAAACCGGCACTAGGAAACAGACTGGGAAACCACAGTAAAAGTTTCTCCTGCAACCCGTTCCCATTGTGCTAGATGAACGAACGTCTCTACACATGCTCAGTTCTGAGAGATAAGTGTCTGTGAAAGCCGTCCTTCATCTAGCTTGTTGGGAACACAAAGTTTCTTTTCACTTGCAAACTCCACTCCATACATTTATATGCGGAGGTACTAGCTCCAACTCCGTTATACAGTGAAAACTGCAGGAAATTCAAACCGGCACTAGGAAACAGACTGAGAAACCAGAGTAATAATTTCTCCTGCAACCCGTTCCCTTTGTGCTAGATTAACGAACGTCTCTCCACATGCTCAGTACTGAGAGATAAGTGCGTGTGAAAGCAGTCCTTTAACTAGCTTGTTGGGAACACAAAGATTCTTTTCATTTGCCAAATTAACTCCATACATATATATGGGGAGGTACTATCTTCAACTCGGTTTTATAGTGAAAACTGCAGGAACTTTAAACCGGCACTAGTAAACAGAGTGAGAAATCAGAGTAGAAGTTTCTCCTGCAACCCATTCCCTTTGTGCTAGATGAACGAACGTCTCTCCACATGCTCAGTTCTGAGAGATAAGTGTGTGTGAAAGCTGTCCTTCACCTAGCTTGTTGGGAACACAAAGTTCCTTTTCAGTTGCAAACTCCATTCCATACATATATATGTGGTGGTACGAGCTCCAACTCGGTTTTACAGTGAAAACTGCAGGAACTTCAAACCGGCACTAGGAAACAGACTGAGAAACCAGAGTAGAAGTTTCTCCTGCAACCCGTTTCCTTTGTGCTAGATTAACGAACGTCTCTCCACATGCTCAGTACTGAGAGATAAGTGCGTGTGAAAGCAGTCCTTCAACTAGCTTGTTGGGAACACAAAGATTCTTTTCATTTGCCAAAATTACTCCATACATATATATGGGGAGGTACTATCTTCAACTCGGTTTTATAGTGAAAACTGCAGGAACTTTAAACCGGCACTAGTAAACAGACTGAGAAATCAGAGTAGAAGTTTCTCCTGCAACCCATTCCCTTTGTGCTAGATGAACGAACGTCTCTCCACATGCTCAGTTCTGAGAGATAAGTGTGTGTGAAAGCTGTCCTTCACCTAGCTTGTTGGGAACACAAAGTTCCTTTTCAGTTGCAAACTCCATTCCATACATTTATATGTGGTGGTACGAGCTCCAACTCGGTTTTACAGTGAAAACTGCAGGAACTTCAAACCGGCACTAGGAAACAGACTGAGAAACCAGAGTAGAAGTTTCTCCTGCAACCCGTTCCCATGTGCTAGATGAAAGAACGTTTCTCCACATGCGCAGTTCTGAGATATAAGTGTGTGTGAAAGCCGTCCTTCACCTAGCTTGTTTTGAAAACAAAGTTTCTTTTCAGTTGCAAACTCCACTCCTTACATATATATGGGGAGGTACGAGCACCAAATCTGTTTTACAGTGAACACTGCAGGAATTTCAAACCGGCAGTAGGAAACAGACAGAGAAACCAGAGTAAAATTTCTACTGCAACCCATTCCCTTTGTGCTAGATGAACGAACGTCTCTCCACATGCTCAGTTCTGAGAGATAAGTGTGTGTGAAAGCTGTCCTTCAACTAGCATGTTGGGAACACATAGTTACTTTTAGGTTGCAAACTCCACTCCATACATATATATGGGGAGGTACTAGCTCCAACTCGGTTTTACAGTGAAAAGTGCAGGAACTTAAAACCGGCACTAGGAAACAGACTGGGAAACCACAGTAAAAGTTTCTCCTGCAACCCGTTCCCATTGTGCTAGATGAACGAACGTCTCTACACATGCTCAGTTCTGAGAGATAAGTGTCTGTGAAAGCCGTCCTTCATCTAGCTTGTTGGGAACACAAAGTTTCTTTTCACTTGCAAACTCCACTCCATACATTTATATGCGGAGGTACTAGCTCCAACTCCGTTATACAGTGAAAACTGCAGGAAATTCAAACCGGCACTAGGAAACAGACTGAGAAACCAGAGTAATAATTTCTCCTGCAACCCGTTCCCTTTGTGCTAGATTAACGAACGTCTCTCCACATGCTCAGTACTGAGAGATAAGTGCGTGTGAAAGCAGTCCTTTAACTAGCTTGTTGGGAACACAAAGATTCTTTTCATTTGCCAAATTAACTCCATACATATATATGGGGAGGTACTATCTTCAACTCGGTTTTATAGTGAAAACTGCAGGAACTTTAAACCGGCAC
Source organism: Camelus ferus (assembly GCF_009834535.1). Classification (NCBI taxonomy): domain Eukaryota; kingdom Metazoa; phylum Chordata; class Mammalia; order Artiodactyla; family Camelidae; genus Camelus; species Camelus ferus. The sequence goes on from NC_045719.1 coordinate 25,440,752, forward strand.
TAGTAAACAGAGTGAGAAATCAGAGTAGAAGTTTCTCCTGCAACCCATTCCCTTTGTGCTAGATGAACGAACGTCTCTCCACATGCTCAGTTCTGAGAGATAAGTGTGTGTGAAAGCTGTCCTTCACCTAGCTTGTTGGGAACACAAAGTTCCTTTTCAGTTGCAAACTCCATTCCATACATATATATGTGGTGGTACGAGCTCCAACTCGGTTTTACAGTGAAAACTGCAGGAACTTCAAACCGGCACTAGGAAACAGACTGAGAAACCAGAGTAGAAGTTTCTCCTGCAACCCGTTCCCATGTGCTAGATGAAAGAACGTTTCTCCACATGCGCAGTTCTGAGATATAAGTGTGTGTGAAAGCCGTCCTTCACCTAGCTTGTTTTGAAAACAAAGTTTCTTTTCAGTTGCAAACTCCACTCCTTACATATATATGGGGAGGTACGAGAACCAAATCTGTTTTACAGTGAACACTGCAGGAATTTCAAACCGGCAGTAGGAAACAGACAGAGAAACCAGAGTAAAATTTCTACTGCAACCCGTTCCCTTTGTGCTAGATGAACGAAAGTCTCTCCACATGCTCAGTTCTGAGAGATAAGTGTGTGTGAAAGCCGTCCTTCAACTAGCTTGTTGGGAACACAAAATTTCTTTTCAATTGCAAACTCCACTCCATACATATATATGGGGTGGTATGAGCTCCAACTCGGTTTTACAGTGAAAACTGCAAGAACTTCAAACCGGCACTAGGAAACAGACTGAGAAACCAGAGTAAAAGTTTCTTCTCCAACCCGTTACCTTTGTGCTAGATGAACGAACGTCTCTCCACATGCTCAGATCTGAGAGAAAAGTGTGTGTGAAAGCTGTCCTTCAAATAGCTTGTTGGGAACACAAAGTTCCTTTTCATTTGCAAACTCCACACAATACATATCTATGGGGTGGTAGGAGCTCCAACTCGGTTTTACAGAGAAAACTGCAGGAACTTCAAACCGGAACTAGGAAACAGACTGAGAAACCAGAGTAAAATTTCTCCTGCAACCCGTTCCCTTTTGGCTAGATGAACGAACGACTCTCCACATGCTCAGTTCTGAGAGATATGTGTGTGTGAAAGCCATCCTGCACCTAGCTTGTTGGGAACACAAAGTATCTTTTCAGATGCAAACTCCACTCCATACATATATATGGGGTGGTACGAGCTTCAACTCGGTTTTACAGTTAAAACTGCAGGAACTTCAAACCGGCACTAGGAAACAGACTGAGAATCCAGAGTAAAATTTATACTGCAACCCGTTCCCTTTGTGCTAGATGAACGAAAGTCTCTCCACATGCTCAGTTCTGAGAGATAAGTGTGTGTTAAAGCCTTCCTTCACCTATCTTGTTGGGAACACAAAATTTCTTTTGAATTGCAAACTCCACTCCATATATATATGGGGAGGTATGAGCTCCAACACGGTTTTACAGTGAAAACTGTAAGAACTTCAAACCGGCACTAGGAAACTGGCTGAGAAACCAGAGTAAAAGTTTCTCCTGCAACCCGTTCCCTTTGTGCTAGATGAACGAACGTCTCTCCACATGCTCAGTTCTGAGACATAAGTGTGTGTGAAAGCTGTCCTTCACCTAGCTTGTTGGGAACACAAATTTTTTTTCACTTGCAAACTCCACTCCGTACATATATATGGGGAGGTACTAGCTCCAACTCGGTTTTACAGTGAAAACTGCAGGAACTTCAAACCGGCACTAGGAAACAGACTGAGAAACCAGAGGCAAAGTTCCACCTGCAACCCATTCCCTTTGTGCTAGATTAACGAAATTCTCTCCACTTGCTCAGTTCTCAGAGATAAGTGTGTGTGAAAGCAGTCCTTCAACTAGCTTGTTGGGAACACAAAGATTCTTTTCAGTTGCAAACTCCACTCCTTACATATATATGGGTAGGTACTAGCTCCAACTCGGTTTTATAGTGAAAACTGCAGGAACATCAAACCGGCACTAGGAAACAGACTGAGAAACCAGAGTAGAAGTTTCTCCTGCATCCCGTTCCCTTTGTGCTAGATTAACGAACGTCTTTCCACATGCTCAGTTCTGAGAGATAAGTGTGTGAAAGCCATCCTTCACCTAGCTTGTTGGGAAAACAAAGTTTCTTTTCAGTTGCCAACACCACTCCATACATATATATGGGGAAACACTAGCTCCAATTCGGTTTTACAGTGAAAAGTGCAGGAACTTCAAACCGGAACTAGAAAACAGACTGCAAAACCAGAGTAGAAGTTTCGCCTGCAAACCATTCCCTTTGTGCTAGATGAACAAACGTCTCTCCACATGCTAAGTTCTGAGAGATAAGTGTATGTGAAAGCTGTCCTTCACCTAGCTTGTTGGGAACACAAAGTTCCTTTTCAGTTGCAAACTCCATTCCATACATATATATGGGTTGGTACGAGCTCAAACTCGGTTTTACAGAGAAAACTGCAGGAACTTCAATCCGGCACTAGGAAACAGACTGAGATACCAGAGTAAAATTTCTCCTGCAACCCGTTCCCTTTGTGCTAGATGAACGAAAGTCTCTCCACATGCTCAGTTCTGAGAGATAAGTGTGTGTGAAAGCAGACCTTCACCTAGCTTGTTGGGAACACAAAATTTCTTTTGAATTGCAAACTCCACTCGATACATATATAAGGGGAGGTATGAGCTCCAACACGGTTTTACAGTGAAAACTGTAAGAACTTCAAACCGGCACTAGGAAACAGGCTGAGAAACAAGAGTAAAAGTTTCTCCTGCAACCCGTTCCCTTTGTGCTAGATGAACGAACGTCTCTCCACATGCTCAGTTCTGAGAGATAAGTGTGTGTGAAAGCTGTCCTTCAACTAGCTTGTTGGGAACACAAAGATTCTTTTCAGTTGCAAACTCCACTCCATACATATATATGGGGAGGTTCTAGCTCCAACTCGGTTTTACAGTGAAAACTGCAGGAACATCAAACCGGCACTAGGAAACAGACTGAGAAACCACAGTAGAAGTTTCTCCTGCATCCCGTTCCCTTTGTGTTAGATGAACGAACGTCTCTCCACATGCTCAGTTCTCAGAGATAAGTGTGTGTGAAAGCCGCCTTCAACTAGCTTGTTGGAAACACATAGTTATTTTTCAGTTGCAAACTCCACTCCATACATATATATGGGGAGGTACTAGCTCCAACTCGGTTTTACATTGAAAACTGCAGGAAATTCAAACCGGCACTAGGAAACAGACTGAGAAACCAGAGTAAAAGTTTCTCCTTCAAACCGTTCCCTTTGTGCTAGATGAACGAATGTCTCTCCACATGCTCAGTTATGAGAGATTTGTGTTTGTGAAAGTCGTCCTTCTACTAGCTTGTAGGGAACACAAAGTTTCTTTTAAATTGCAAACTCCACTCCATACATATATATGCGGAGGTACTAGCTCCAACTCCGTTATACAGTGAAAACTGCAGGAAATTCAAACCGGCACTAGGAAACAGACTGAGAAACCAGAGTAATAGTTTCTCCTGCAACCCGTTCCCTTTGTGCTAGATTAACGAACGTCTCTCCACATGCTCAGTACTGAGAGATAAGTGCGTGTGAAAGCAGTCCTTCAACTAGCTTGTTGGGAACACAAATATTCTTTTCATTTGCCAAATTAACTCCATACATATATATGGGGAGGTACTATCTTTAACTCGGTTTTATAGTGAAAACTGCAGGAACTTTAAACCGGCACTAGTAAACAGACTGAGAAATCAGAGTAGAAGTTTCTCCTGCAACCCATTCCCTTTGTGCTAGATGAACGAACGTCTCTCCACATGCTCAGTTCTGAGAGATAAGTGTGTGTGAAAGCTGTCCTTCACCTAACATGTTGGGAACACAAAGTTCCTTTTCAGTTGCAAACTCCATTCCATACATATATATGTGGTGGTACGAGCTCCAACTCGGTTTTACAGTGAAAACTGCAGGAACTTCAAACCGGCACTAGGAAACAGACTGAGAAACCAGAGTAGAAGTTTCTCCTGCAAACCGTTTCCTTTGTGCTAGATTAACGAACATCTCTCCACATGCTCAGTACTGAGAGATAAGTGCGTGTGAAAGCAGTCCTTAAACTAGCTTGTTGGGAACACAAAGATTCTTTGCATTTGCCAAAATTACTCCATACATATATATGGTGAGGTACTATCTTCAACTCGGTTTTATAGTGAAAACTGCAGGAACTTTAAACCGGCAATAGTAAACAGACTGAGAAATCAGAGTAGAAGTTTCTCCTGCAACCCATTCCCTTTGTGCTAGATGAACGAACGTCTCTCCACATGCTCAGTTCTGAGAGATAAGTGTGTGTGAAAGCTGTCCTTCACCTAGCTTGTTGGGAACACAAAGTTCCTTTTCAGTTGCAAACTCCATTCCATACATATATATGTGGTGGTACGAGCTCCAACTCGGTTTTACAGTGAAAACTGCAGGAACTTCAAACCGGCACTAGGAAACAGACTGAGAAACCAGAGTAGAAGTTTCTCCTGAAACCCGTTCCCATGTGCTAGATGAAAGAACGTTTCTCCACATGCGCAGTTGAGATATAAGTGTGTGTGAAAGCCGTCCTTCACCTAGCTTGTTTTGAAAACAAAGTTTCTTTTCAGTTGCAAACTCCACTCCTTACATATATATGGGGAGGTACGAGCACCAAATCTGTTTTACAGTGAACACTGCAGGAATTTCTAACCGGCAGTAGGAAACAGACAGAGAAACCAGAGTAAAATTTCTACTGCAACCCGTTCCCTTTGTGCTAGATGAACGAAAGTCTCTCCACATGCTCAGTTCTGAGAGATAAGTGTGTGTGAAAGCCGTCCTTCAACTAGCTTGTTGGGAACACAAAATTTCTTTTCAATTGCAAACTCCACTCCATACATATATATTGGGTGGTATGAGCTCCAACTCGGTTTTACAGTGAAAACTGCAAGAACTTCAAACCGGCACTAGGAAACAGACTGAGAAACCAGAGTAAAAGTTTCTTCTCCAACCCGTTACCTTTGTGCTAGATGAACGAACGTCTCTCCACATGCTCAGTTCTGAGAGATATGTGTGTGTGAAAGCCATCCTGCACCTAGCTTGTTGGGAACACAAAGTATCTTTTCAGATGCAAACTCCACTCCATACATCTATATGGGGTGGTACGAGCTTCAACTCGGTTTTACAGTGAAAACTGCAGGAACTTCAAACCGGCACTAGGAAACAGACTGAGAAACCAGAGTAGAAGTTTCTCCTGCATCCCGTTCCCTTTGTGCTAGATTAACGAACGTCTTTCCACATGCTCAGTTCTGAGAGATAAGTGTGTGAAAGCCATCCTTCACCTAGCTTGTTGGGAAAACAAAGTTTCTTTTCAGTTGCCAACACCACTCCATACATATATATGGGGAAATACTAGCTCCAACTCGGTTTTACAGTGAAAAGTGCAGGAACTTCAAACCGGAACTAGAAAACAGACTGCAAAACCAGAGTAGAAGTTTCGCCTGCAAACCATTCCCTTTGTGCTAGATGAACAAACGTCTCTCCTCATGCTAAGTTCTGAGAGATAATGTGTGTGAAAGCTGTCCTTCACCTAGATGGTTGGGAACACAAAGTTTCTTTTCAGTTGCAAACTCCATTCCATACATATATATGGGGTGGTACGAGCTCAAACTCGGTTTTACAGAGAAAACTGCAGGAACTTCAATCCGGCACTACGAAACAGACTGAGATACCAGAGTAAAATTTCTCCTGCAACCCGTTCCTTTGTGCTAGATGAACGAAAGTCTCTCCACATGCTCAGTTCTGAGAGATAAGTGGGTGTGAAAGCCGTCCTTCACCTAGCTTGTTGGGAACACAAAATTTCTTTTGAATTGCAAACTCCACTCGATACATATATAAGGGGAGGTATGAGCTCCAACACGGTTTTACAGTGAAAACTGTAAGAACTTCAAACCGGCACTAGGAAACACGCTGAGAAACCAGAGTAAAAGTTTCTCCTGCAACCCGTTCCCTTTGTGCTAGATGAACGAACGTCTCTCCACATGCTCAGTTCTGAGAGATAAGTGTGTGTGAAAGCTGTCCTTCACCTAGCTTGTTGGGAACACAAAGTTTCTTTTCACATGCAAACTCCACTCCGTACATATATATGAGGAGGTACTAGCTCCAACTCGGTTTTACAGTGAAAACTGCAGGAACTTCAATCCGGCACTAGGAAACAGACTGAGAAACCAGAGGCAAAGTTCCACCTGCAACCCATTCCTTTGTGCTAGATAAACGAAAGTCTCTCCACATGCTCAGTTCTCAGAGATAAGTGTGTGTGAAAGCTGTCCTTCACCTAGCTTGTTGGGAACACAAAGTTCCTTTTCAGTTGCAAACTCCATTCCATACATATATATGTGGTGGTACGAGCTCCAACTCGGTTTTACAGTGAAAACTGCAGGAACTTCAAACCGGCACTAGGAAACAGACTGAGAAACCAGAGTAGAAGTTTCTCCTGCAACCCGTTCCCATGTGCTAGATGAAAGAACGTTTCTCCACATGCGCAGTTCTGAGATATAAGTGTGTGTGAAAGCCGTCCTTCACCTAGCTTGTTTTGAAAACAATGTTTCTTTTCAGTTGCAAACTCCACTCCTTACATATATATGGGGAGGTACGAGCACCAAATCTGTTTTACAGTGAACACTGCAGGAATTTCAAACCGGCAGTAGGAAACAGACAGAGAAACCAGAGTAAAATTTCTACTGCAACCCGTTCCCTTTGTGCTAGATGAACGAAAGTCTCTCCACATGCTCAGTTCTGAGAGATAAGTGTGTGTGAAAGCCGTCCTTCAACTAGCTTGTTGGGAACACAAAATTTCTTTTCAATTGCAAACTCCACTCCATACATATATATGGGGTGGTATGAGCTCCAAATCGGTTTTACAGTGAAAACTGCAAGAACTTCAAACCGGCACTAGGAAACAGACTGAGAAACCAGAGTAAAAGTTTCTTCTCCAACCCGTTACCTTTGTGCTAGATGAACGAACGTCTCTCCACATGCTCAGTTCTGAGAGATATGTGTGTGTGAAAGCCATCCTGCACCTAGCTTGTTGGGAACACAAAGTATCTTTTCAGATGCAAACTCCACTCCATACATCTATATGGGGTGGTACGAGCTTCAACTCGGTTTTACAGTTAAAACTGCAGGAACTTCAAACCGGCACTAGGAAACAGACTGAGAAACCAGAGTAGAAGTTTCTCCTGCATCCCGTTCCCTTTGTGCTAGATTAACGAACGTCTTTCCACATGCTCAGTTCTGAGAGATATGTGTGTAAAAGCCATCCTTCACCTAGCTTGTTGGGAAAACAAAGTTTCTTTTCAGTTGCCAACACCACTCCATACATATATATGGGGAAATACTAGCTCCAACTCGGTTTTACAGTGAAAAGTGCAGGAACTTCAAACCGGAACTAGAAAACAGACTGCAAAACCAGAGTAGAAATTTCGCCTGCAAACCATTCCCTTTGTGCTAGATGAACAAACGTCTCTCCACATGCTAAGTTCTGAGAGATATGTGTGTGTGAAAGCTGTCCTTCACCTAGCTTGTTGGGAACACAAAGTTCCTTTTCAGTTGCAAACTCCATTCTATACATATATATGGGGTGGTACGAGCTCAAACTCGGTTTTACAGAGAAAACTGCAGGAACTTCATTCCGGCACTACGAAACAGACTGAGATACCAGAGTAAAATTTCTCCTGCAACCCGTTCCTTTGTGCTAGATGAACGAAAGTCTCTCCACATGCTCAGTTCTGAGAGATAAGTGGGTGTGAAAGCCGTCCTTCACCTAGCTTGTTGGGAACACAAAATTTCTTTTGAATTGCAAACTCCACTCGATACATATATAAGGGGAGGTATGAGCTCCAACACGGTTTTACAGTGAAAACTGTAAGAACTTCAAACCGGCACTAGGAAACAGGCTGAGAAACAAGAGTAAAAGTTTCTCCTGCAACCCGTTCCCTTTGTGCTAGATGAACGAACGTCTCTCCACATGCTCAGTTCTGAGAGATAAGTGTGTGTGAAAGCTGTCCTTCAACTAGCTTGTTGGGAACACAAAGATTCTTTTCAGTTGCAAACTCCACTCCATACATATATATGGGGAGGTTCTAGCTCCAACTCGGTTTTACAGTGAAAACTGCAGGAACATCAAACCGGCACTAGGAAACAGACTGAGAAACCACAGTAGAAGTTTCTCCTGCATCCCGTTCCCTTTGTGTTAGATGAACGAACGTCTCTCCACATGCTCAGTTCTCAGAGATAAGTGTGTGTGAAAGCCGCCTTCAACTAGCTTGTTGGAAACACATAGTTATTTTTCAGTTGCAAACTCCACTCCATACATATATATGGGGAGGTACTAGCTCCAACTCGGTTTTACATTGAAAACTGCAGGAAATTCAAACCGGCACTAGGAAACAGACTGAGAAACCAGAGTAAAAGTTTCTCCTTCAAACCGTTCCCTTTGTGCTAGATGAACGAATGTCTCTCCACATGCTCAGTTATGAGAGATTTGTGTTTGTGAAAGTCGTCCTTCTACTAGCTTGTAGGGAACACAAAGTTTCTTTTAAATTGCAAACTCCACTCCATACATATATATGCGGAGGTACTAGCTCCAACTCCGTTATACAGTGAAAACTGCAGGAAATTCAAACCGGCACTAGGAAACAGACTGAGAAACCAGAGTAATAGTTTCTCCTGCAACCCGTTCCCTTTGTGCTAGATTAACGAACGTCTCTCCACATGCTCAGTACTGAGAGATAAGTGCGTGTGAAAGCAGTCCTTCAACTAGCTTGTTGGGAACACAAATATTCTTTTCATTTGCCAAATTAACTCCATACATATATATGGGGAGGTACTATCTTTAACTCGGTTTTATAGTGAAAACTGCAGGAACTTTAAACCGGCACTAGTAAACAGACTGAGAAATCAGAGTAGAAGTTTCTCCTGCAACCCATTCCCTTTGTGCTAGATGAACGAACGTCTCTCCACATGCTCAGTTCTGAGAGATAAGTGTGTGTGAAAGCTGTCCTTCACCTAACATGTTGGGAACACAAAGTTCCTTTTCAGTTGCAAACTCCATTCCATACATATATATGTGGTGGTACGAGCTCCAACTCGGTTTTACAGTGAAAACTGCAGGAACTTCAAACCGGCACTAGGAAACAGACTGAGAAACCAGAGTAGAAGTTTCTCCTGCAAACCGTTTCCTTTGTGCTAGATTAACGAACATCTCTCCACATGCTCAGTACTGAGAGATAAGTGCGTGTGAAAGCAGTCCTTAAACTAGCTTGTTGGGAACACAAAGATTCTTTGCATTTGCCAAAATTACTCCATACATATATATGGTGAGGTACTATCTTCAACTCGGTTTTATAGTGAAAACTGCAGGAACTTTAAACCGGCAATAGTAAACAGACTGAGAAATCAGAGTAGAAGTTTCTCCTGCAACCCATTCCCTTTGTGCTAGATGAACGAACGTCTCTCCACATGCTCAGTTCTGAGAGATAAGTGTGTGTGAAAGCTGTCCTTCACCTAGCTTGTTGGGAACACAAAGTTCCTTTTCAGTTGCAAACTCCATTCCATACATATATATGTGGTGGTACGAGCTCCAACTCGGTTTTACAGTGAAAACTGCAGGAACTTCAAACCGGCACTAGGAAACAGACTGAGAAACCAGAGTAGAAGTTTCTCCTGAAACCCGTTCCCATGTGCTAGATGAAAGAACGTTTCTCCACATGCGCAGTTGAGATATAAGTGTGTGTGAAAGCCGTCCTTCACCTAGCTTGTTTTGAAAACAAAGTTTCTTTTCAGTTGCAAACTCCACTCCTTACATATATATGGGGAGGTACGAGCACCAAATCTGTTTTACAGTGAACACTGCAGGAATTTCTAACCGGCAGTAGGAAACAGACAGAGAAACCAGAGTAAAATTTCTACTGCAACCCGTTCCCTTTGTGCTAGATGAACGAAAGTCTCTCCACATGCTCAGTTCTGAGAGATAAGTGTGTGTGAAAGCCGTCCTTCAACTAGCTTGTTGGGAACACAAAATTTCTTTTCAATTGCAAACTCCACTCCATACATATATATTGGGTGGTATGAGCTCCAACTCGGTTTTACAGTGAAAACTGCAAGAACTTCAAACCGGCACTAGGAAACAGACTGAGAAACCAGAGTAAAAGTTTCTTCTCCAACCCGTTACCTTTGTGCTAGATGAACGAACGTCTCTCCACATGCTCAGTTCTGAGAGATATGTGTGTGTGAAAGCCATCCTGCACCTAGCTTGTTGGGAACACAAAGTATCTTTTCAGATGCAAACTCCACTCCATACATCTATATGGGGTGGTACGAGCTTCAACTCGGTTTTACAGTGAAAACTGCAGGAACTTCAAACCGGCACTAGGAAACAGACTGAGAAACCAGAGTAGAAGTTTCTCCTGCATCCCGTTCCCTTTGTGCTAGATTAACGAACGTCTTTCCACATGCTCAGTTCTGAGAGATAAGTGTGTGAAAGCCATCCTTCACCTAGCTTGTTGGGAAAACAAAGTTTCTTTTCAGTTGCCAACACCACTCCATACATATATATGGGGAAATACTAGCTCCAACTCGGTTTTACAGTGAAAAGTGCAGGAACTTCAAACCGGAACTAGAAAACAGACTGCAAAACCAGAGTAGAAGTTTCGCCTGCAAACCATTCCCTTTGTGCTAGATGAACAAACGTCTCTCCTCATGCTAAGTTCTGAGAGATAATGTGTGTGAAAGCTGTCCTTCACCTAGATGGTTGGGAACACAAAGTTTCTTTTCAGTTGCAAACTCCATTCCATACATATATATGGGGTGGTACGAGCTCAAACTCGGTTTTACAGAGAAAACTGCAGGAACTTCAATCCGGCACTACGAAACAGACTGAGATACCAGAGTAAAATTTCTCCTGCAACCCGTTCCTTTGTGCTAGATGAACGAAAGTCTCTCCACATGCTCAGTTCTGAGAGATAAGTGGGTGTGAAAGCCGTCCTTCACCTAGCTTGTTGGGAACACAAAATTTCTTTTGAATTGCAAACTCCACTCGATACATATATAAGGGGAGGTATGAGCTCCAACACGGTTTTACAGTGAAAACTGTAAGAACTTCAAACCGGCACTAGGAAACACGCTGAGAAACCAGAGTAAAAGTTTCTCCTGCAACCCGTTCCCTTTGTGCTAGATGAACGAACGTCTCTCCACATGCTCAGTTCTGAGAGATAAGTGTGTGTGAAAGCTGTCCTTCACCTAGCTTGTTGGGAACACAAAGTTTCTTTTCACATGCAAACTCCACTCCGTACATATATATGAGGAGGTACTAGCTCCAACTCGGTTTTACAGTGAAAACTGCAGGAACTTCAATCCGGCACTAGGAAACAGACTGAGAAACCAGAGGCAAAGTTCCACCTGCAACCCATTCCTTTGTGCTAGATAAACGAAAGTCTCTCCACATGCTCAGTTCTCAGAGATAAGTGTGTGTGAAAGCTGTCCTTCACCTAGCTTGTTGGGAACACAAAGTTCCTTTTCAGTTGCAAACTCCATTCCATACATATATATGTGGTGGTACGAGCTCCAACTCGGTTTTACAGTGAAAACTGCAGGAACTTCAAACCGGCACTAGGAAACAGACTGAGAAACCAGAGTAGAAGTTTCTCCTGCAACCCGTTCCCATGTGCTAGATGAAAGAACGTTTCTCCACATGCGCAGTTCTGAGATATAAGTGTGTGTGAAAGCCGTCCTTCACCTAGCTTGTTTTGAAAACAATGTTTCTTTTCAGTTGCAAACTCCACTCCTTACATATATATGGGGAGGTACGAGCACCAAATCTGTTTTACAGTGAACACTGCAGGAATTTCAAACCGGCAGTAGGAAACAGACAGAGAAACCAGAGTAAAATTTCTACTGCAACCCGTTCCCTTTGTGCTAGATGAACGAAAGTCTCTCCACATGCTCAGTTCTGAGAGATAAGTGTGTGTGAAAGCCGTCCTTCAACTAGCTTGTTGGGAACACAAAATTTCTTTTCAATTGCAAACTCCACTCCATACATATATATGGGGTGGTATGAGCTCCAAATCGGTTTTACAGTGAAAACTGCAAGAACTTCAAACCGGCACTAGGAAACAGACTGAGAAACCAGAGTAAAAGTTTCTTCTCCAACCCGTTACCTTTGTGCTAGATGAACGAACGTCTCTCCACATGCTCAGTTCTGAGAGATATGTGTGTGTGAAAGCCATCCTGCACCTAGCTTGTTGGGAACACAAAGTATCTTTTCAGATGCAAACTCCACTCCATACATCTATATGGGGTGGTACGAGCTTCAACTCGGTTTTACAGTTAAAACTGCAGGAACTTCAAACCGGCACTAGGAAACAGACTGAGAAACCAGAGTAGAAGTTTCTCCTGCATCCCGTTCCCTTTGTGCTAGATTAACGAACGTCTTTCCACATGCTCAGTTCTGAGAGATAAGTGTGTAAAAGCCATCCTTCACCTAGCTTGTTGGGAAAACAAAGTTTCTTTTCAGTTGCCAACACCACTCCATACATATATATGGGGAAATACTAGCTCCAACTCGGTTTTACAGTGAAAAGTGCAGGAACTTCAAACCGGAACTAGAAAACAGACTGCAAAACCAGAGTAGAAATTTCGCCTGCAAACCATTCCCTTTGTGCTAGATGAACAAACGTCTCTCCACATGCTAAGTTCTGAGAGATATGTGTGTGTGAAAGCTGTCCTTCACCTAGCTTGTTGGGAACACAAAGTTCCTTTTCAGTTGCAAACTCCATTCTATACATATATATGGGGTGGTACGAGCTCAAACTCGGTTTTACAGAGAAAACTGCAGGAACTTCATTCCGGCACTACGAAACAGACTGAGATACCAGAGTAAAATTTCTCCTGCAACCCGTTCCTTTGTGCTAGATGAACGAAAGTCTCTCCACATGCTCAGTTCTGAGAGATAAGTGGGTGTGAAAGCCGTCCTTCACCTAGCTTGTTGGGAACACAAAATTTCTTTTGAATTGCAAACTCCACTCGATACATATATAAGGGGAGGTATGAGCTCCAACACGGTTTTACAGTGAAAACTGTAAGAACTTCAAACCGGCACTAGGAAACACGCTGAGAAACCAGAGTAAAAGTTTCACCTGCAACCCGTTCCCTTTGTGCTAGATGAACGAACGTCTCTCCACATGCTCAGTTCTGAGAGATAATTGTGTGTGAAAGCTGTCCTTCACCTAGCTTGTTGGGAACACAAAGTTTCTTTTCACATGCAAACTCCACTCCGTACATATATATGAGGAGGTACTAGCTCCAACTCGGTTTTACAGTGAAAACTGCAGGAACTTCAATCCGGCACTAGGAAACAGACTGAGAAACCAGAGGCAAAGTTCCACCTGCAACCCATTCCTTTGTGCTAGATAAACGAAAGTCTCTCCACATGCTCAGTTCTCAGAGATAAGTGTGTGTGAAAGCAGTCCTTCAACTAGCTTGTTGGGAACACAAAGATTCTTTTCAGATGCAAACTCCACTCCATACATATATATGGGGAGGTACTAGCTCCAACTCGGTTTTACAGTGAAAACTGCAGGAACATCAAACCGGCACTAGGAAACAGACTGAGAAACCACAGTAGAAGTTTCTCCTGCATCCCGTTCCCTTTGTGTTAGATGAACGAACGTCTCTCCTCATGATCCGTTCTGAGAGATAAGTGTGTGAAAGCCATCCTTCACCTAGCTTGTTGGGAAAACAAAGTTTCTTTTCAGTTGCAAACACAACTCCATACATATGTATGGGGAAATACTAGCTCCAACTCGGTTTTACAGTGATAAGTGCAGGAACTTCAAACCGGCACTAGGAAACAGACTGCAAAACCAGAGTAGAAGTTTCTCCTGCAACCCGTTCCTTTTGTGCTAGATGAACGAAAGTCTCTCCACATGCTAAATTCTGAGAGATAAGTGTGTGTGAAAGCCGTCCTTTATGTAGCTTGTTGGGAACACAAAGTTTCTTTTCAGTTGCAAACTCCACTCCATACATATATATGGGGAGGTACTAGCTCCAACTCCGTTTTACAGTGAAAACTGCAGGAACTTCAAACTGGCACTAGGAAACAGACTGAGAAATCAGAGGAACAGTTTCTCCTTCAACCTGTTCCCTTTGTGCTAGTTTAACGAACGTCTCTCCACATGCTCAGTTCTTAGGGATAATTTTGTGTTAAAGCCGTCCTTAAACTAGCTTGTTCGGAACAGAAAGTTCCTTTTCAGTTGCAAACTCCATTCCATACATATATATGGGGAGGTACGAGCTCCAACTCGGTTTTACAGTGAAAACTGCAGGAACTTCAAACCGGCACTAGGAAACAGACTGAGAAACCAGAGTAATAATTTCTCCTGCAACCCATTCCCTTTGTGCTAGATGAACGAACGTCTCTCCACATGCTCAGTTCTGAGAGATAAGTGTGTGTGAAAGCTGTCCTTCACCTAGCTTGTTGGGAACACAAAGTTCCTTTTCAGTTGCAAACTCCATTCCATACATATATATGTGGTGGTACGAGCTCCAACTCGGTTTTACAGTGAAAACTGCAGGAACTTCAAACCGGCACTAGGAAACAGACTGAGAAACCAGTGTAGAAGTTTCTCCTGCAACCCGTTCCCATGTGCTAGATGAAAGGACGTTTCTCCACATGCGCAGTTCTGAGATATAAGTGTGTGTGAAAGCCGTCCTTCACCTAGCTTGTTTTGAAAACAAAGTTTCTTTTCAGTTGCAAACTCCACTCCTTACATATATATGGGGAGGTACGAGCACCAAATCTATTTTGCAGTGAACACTGCAGGAATTTCAAACCGGCAGTAGGAAACAGACAGAGAAACCAGAGTAAAATTTCTACTGCAAACCGTTCCCTTTGTGCTAGATGAACGAAAGTCTCTCCACATGCTCAGTTCTGAGAGATAAGTGTGTGTGAAAGCCGTACTTCAACTAGCTTGTTGGGAACACAAAATTTCTTTTCAATTGCAAACACCACTCCATACATATATATGGGGTGGTATGAGCTCCAACTCGGTTTTACAGTGAAAACTGCAAGAACTTCAAACCGGCACTAGGAAACAGACTGAGAAACCAGAGTAAAAGTTTCTTCTCCAACCCGTTACCTTTGTGCTAGATGAACGAACGTCTCTCCACATGCTCAGTTCTGAGAGAAAAGTGTGTGTGAAAGCTGTCCTTCAAATAGCTTGATGGGAACACAAAGTTCCTTTTCATTTGCAAACTCCACTCAATACATATCTATGGGGTGGTACGAGCTCCAACTCGGTTTTAAAGAGAAAACTGCAGGAACTTCAAACCGGAACTAGGAAACTGACTGAGAAACCAGAGTAAAATTTCTCCTGCAACCCGTTCCTATTGGGCTAGATGAACGAACGACTCTCCACATGCTCAGTTCTGAGAGATATGTGTGTGTGAAAGCCATCCTGCACCTAGCATGTTGGGAACACAAAGTTTCTTTTCAGATGCAAAATCCACTCCATACATATATATGGGGTGGTACGAGCTTCAACTCGGTTTTACAGTTAAAACTGCAGGAACTTCAAACCGGCAGTAGGAAACAGACTGAGAAACCAGAGTAAAATTTATACTTCAACCTGTTCCCTTTGTGCTAGATGAACGAAAGTCTCTCCACATGCTCAGTTCTGAGAGATAAGTGTGTGTTAAAGCTGTCCTTCACCTAGCTTGTTGGGAACACAAAATTTCTTTTGAATTGCAAACTCCACTCCATATATATATGGAGAGGTATGAGCTCCAACACGGTTTTACAGTGAAAACTGTAAGAACTTCAAACCGGCACTAGGAAACAGGCTGAGAAACCAGAGTAAAAGTTTCTCCTGCAACCCTTTCCCTTTGTGCTACATGAACGAACGTCTCTCCACATGCTCAGTTCTGAGACATAAGTGTGTGTGAAAGCTGTCCTTCACCTAGCTTGTTGGGAACACAAAGTTTCTTTTCACTTGCTAACTCCACTCCGTACATATATATGGGGAGGTACTAGCTCCAAATCGGTTTTATAGTGAAAACTGCAGGAACATCAAACCGGCACTAGGAAACAGACTGAGAAACCAGAGTAGAAGTTTATCCTGCATCCCGTTCCCTTTGTGCTAGATTAACGAACGTCTCTCCACAAGCTCAGTTCTGAGAGATAAGTGTGTGAAAGCCATCCTTCACATAGCTTGTTGGGAAAACAAAGTTTCTTTTCAGTTGCCAACACCACTCCATACATATATATGGGGAATTACTAGCTCCAAATCGGTTTTACAGTGAAAAGTGCAGGAACTTCAAACCGGCACTAGAAAACAGACTGCAAAACCAGAGTATAAGTTTCGCCTGCAAACCATTCCCTTTGAGCTAGATGAACGAACGTCTCTCCACATGCTAAGTTCTGAGAGATAAGTGTGTGTGAAAGCTGTCCTTCACCTAGCTTGTTGGGAACACAAAGTTCCTTTTCAGTTGCAAACTCCATTCCATACATATATATGGGGTGGTACGAGATCAAACTCGGTTTTACAGAGAATACTGCAGGAACTTCAATCCGGCACTAGGAAACAGACTGAGATACCAGAGTAAAATTTCTCCTGCAACCCGTTCCCTTTGTGCTAGAAGAACCAAAGTCTCTCCACATGCTCAGTTCTGAGAGATAAGTGTGTGTGAAAGCCGTCCTTCACCTAGCTTGTTGGGAACACAAAATTTCTTTTGAATTGCAAACTCCACTCGATACATATATATGGGGAGGTACTAGCTCCAACTCGGTTTTATAGTGAAAACTGCAGGAACTTCAAACCGGCACTAGGAAACAGACTGAGAAACCAAGGTAAATCTTTCCCCTGCAACCCGTTCCCTTTGTGCTAGATGAACGAACGTCTCTCCACATGCTCAGTTCTCAGAGATAAGTGTGTGTGAAAGCCGTCCTTCACCTAGCTTGATGGGAACACATAGTTACTTTTCAGTTGCAAACTCCATTCCATACAATTATATGGGGTGGTACTAGCTCCAACTCGGTTTTACACTGAAAACTGCAGGAATATCAAAACGGCACTAGGAAACAGACTGAGAAACCAGAGTAAAAATTTCTCCTTCAACCCGATCCCTTTGTGCTAATTGAACGAACGTCTCTCCACATGCTCATTTCTGAGAGATATGTGTATGTGAAAGCCGTCCTTCACCTAGCTTGTTGGGAACACAAAGTTCCTTTTCATTTGCAAACTCCACTCCATACATATATATGGGGAGGTACTAGCTCCAACTCGATTTTACAGTGAACATTGCAGGAACTTCAAACCGGCACTAGGAAACAGACTGAGAAACCAGAGTAAAAGTTTCTCCTGCAACCCGTTCCCTTTGTGCTAGATGAACGAACGTCTCTCCACATGCTCAGTTCTGAGAGATAAGTGTGTGTGAAAGCCGTCCTTCACCTAGATTGTTGGGAACACAAAGTTTCTTTTCAGTTGCAAACTCCACTCCATATATATATGGGGAGTTACAAGCTCCAACTCTGTTTTACAGTGAAAACTGCAGGAACATCAAACCGGGACTAGGAAACAGAATGAGAAACCAGAGTAAAAGTTATTCCTGCAACCCGTTCCCTTTGTGCTAGATGAACGAACGACTCTCCACATGCTCAGTTCTGAGAGAAAAGTGTGTGTGAAAGCCGTTCTTCATCTAGCTTGTTGGAAACACAAAGTTCCTTTTCAGTTGCAAACTCCACTCCATACATATATATAGGTAGGTACTAGCTCCAACTCTGTTTTACAGTGAAAACTGCAGGAACTTCAATCCGGCACTAGGAAACAGAATGAGAAACCAGAGTAAATCTTTCTCCTGCAACCCGTTCTCTTTGTGCTAGATGAACGAACGTCTCTCCACATGCTCAGTTTCAGAGATAAGTGTGTGTGAAAGCCGTCCTTCACCTAGCTTGTTGGGAACACATAGTTACTTTTCAGTTGCAATCTCCACTCCATACATATATATGGGGAGGTACTAGCTCCAACTCGGTTTTACAATGAAAACTGCAGGAACTTCAAACCGGCACTAGGAAACAGACTGAGAAACCAAGGTAAATCTTTCCCCTGCAACCCGCTCCCTTTGTGCTAGATGAACGAACGTCTCTCCACATGCTCAGTTCTCAGAGATAAGTGTGTGTGAAAGCCGTCCTTCACCTAGCTTGATGGGAACACATAGTTACTTTTCAGTTGCAAACTCCATTCCATACAATTATATGGGGTGGTACTAGCTCCAACTCGGTTTTACACTGAAAACTGCAGGAATATCAAAACGGCACTAGGAAACAGACTGAGAAACCAGAGTAAAAATTTCTCCTTCAACCCGATCCCTTTGTGCTAGATGAACGAACGTCTCTCCACATGCTCATTTCTGAGAGATATGTGTATGTGAAAGCCGTCCTTCACCTAGCTTGTTGGGAACACAAAGTTCCTTTTCATTTGCAAACTCCACTCCATACATATATATGGGGAGGTACTAGCTCCAACTCGATTTTACAGTGAACATTGCAGGAACTTCAAACCGGCACTAGGAAACAGACTGAGAAACCAGAGTAAAAGTTTCTCCTGCAAACCGTTCCCTTTGTGCTAGATGAACGAACGTCTCTCCACATGCTCAGTTCTGAGAGATAAGTGTGTGTGAAAGCCGTCCTTCACCTAGATTGTTGGGAACACAAAGTTTCTTTTCAGTTGCAAACTCCACTCCATATATATATATGGGGAGTTACAAGCTCCAACTCTGTTTTACAGTGAAAACTGCAGGAACTTCAAACCGGGACTAGGAAACAGACTGAGAAACCAGAGTAAAAGTTATTCCTGCAACCCGTTCCCTTTGTGCTAGATGAACGAACGACTCTCCACATGCTCAGTTCTGAGAGAAAAGTGTGTGTGAAAGCCGTCCTTCATCTAGCTTGTTGGGAACACAAAGTTCCTTTTCAGTTGCAAACTCCACTCCATACATATATATAGGTAGGTACTAGCTCCAACTCGGTTTTACAGTGAAAACTGCAGGAACTTCAATCCGGCACTAGGAAACAGAATGAGAAACCAGAGTAAATCTTTCTCCTGCAACCCGTTCTCTTTGTGCTAGATGAACGAACGTCTCTCCACATGCTCAGTTTCAGAGATAAGTGTGTGTGAAAGCCGTCCTTCACCTAGCTTGTTGGGAACACATAGTTACTTTTCAGTTGCAATCTCCACTCCATAAATATATATGGGGAGGTACTAGCTCCAACTCGGTTATACACTGAAAACTGCAGGAACTTCAAACTGGCACTAGGAAACAGACTGAGAAACCAGAGTAAAAATTTCTCCTTCAACCCGTTCCCTTTGTGCTAGATGAACTAATGTCTCTCCACATGCTCAGTTCTGAGAGATAAGTGTATGTGAAAGCCGTCCTTCAAATAGCTTGTTGGGAACACAAAGTATCTTTTCATTTTCAAACTACACTCCATACATTTATATGGGGTGGTACTAGCTCCAACTCGGTTTTACACTGAAAACTACAGGAACTTCAAACCGGCACTAGGAAACAGACTGAGAAACCAGAGTAAAAGTTATTCCTGCAAACCGTTCCCTTTTTGCTAGATGAACGAACGACTCTCCACATGCTCAGTTCTGAGAGATAAGTGTGTGTGAAAGCCGTCCATCACCTAGATTGGTGGGAACACAAAGTTCCTTTTCAGTTGCAAACTCCACTCCATACATATATATAGGTAGGTACTAGCTCCAACTCGGTTTTACAGTGAAAAATGCAGGAACTTCAAACCGGCACTAGGAAACAGACTGAGAAACCAGAGTAAAAGTTTCTCCTACAACCGTTCCCTTTGTGCTAGATGAACGAACGTCTCTCCACATGCTCAGTTCTGAGAGATATGTGTGTGTGAAAGCCGTCCTTCACCTAGCTTGTTGGGAACACAAAGTTTCTTTTCCTTGCAAACTTCACTCCATACATATATATGGGGAGGTACTAGCTCCAACTCGGTTTTATAATGAAAACTGCAGGAACTTCAAACCGGCACTAGGAAACAGACTGAGAAACCAAGGTAAATCTTTCTCCTGCAACCCGTTCCCTTTGTGCTAGATGAACGAACGTCTCTCCACATGCTCAGTTCTCAGAGATAAGTGTGTGTGAAGCCGTCCTTCACCTAGCTTGTTGGGAACACAAAGTTTCTTTTCAGTTGCAAACTCCACTCCATACATATATATGGGGAGGTACTAGCTCCAACTCGGTTTTACACTGAAAACTGCAGGAATATCAAACCGGCACTAGGAAACAGACTGAGAAATCAGAGAAAAAGTTTCTCCTTCAACCCGATCACTTTGTGCTAGATGAACGAACGTCTCTCCACATGCTCATTTCTGAGAGATATGTGTATGTGAAAGCCGTCCTTCACCTAGCTTGTTGGGAACACAAAGTTCCTTTTCATTTGCAAACTCCACTCCATACATATATATGGGGAGGTACTAACTCCAACTCGGTTTTACAGTGAAAACTGCAGAAACTTCAAACCGGCACTAGGAAACAGACTTAGAAAACAGAGTAAAAGTTCCTCCTGCAACCCGTTCCATTTGTGCTAGATGAACGAACGTCTCTCCACATGCACATTTCTGAGAAATAAGTGTGTGTGAAAGCCGTCCTTCACCTAGATTGCTGGGAACACAAAGTTTCTTTTCAGTTGCAAACTCCAATCCATATATATATATGGGGAGTTACAAGCTCCAACTCGGTTTTACAGTGAAAACTGCAGGAAATTCAAACCGGTACTAGGAAACAGACTGAGAACCCAGAGTAAAAGTTATTCCTGCAACCCGTTACCTTTGTGCTAGATGAACGAAGGACTCTCCACATGCTCAGTTCTGAGAGAAAAGTGTGTGTGAAAGCCGTCCTTCACCTAGCTTGTTGGGAACACAAAGTTCCTTTTCAGTTGCAAACTCCACTCCATACATATATATAGGTAGGTACTATCTCCAACTCTGTTTTACAGTGAAAACTGCAGGAACTTCAAACCGGCACTAGGAAACAGAATGAGATACCAGAGTAAATCTTTCTCCTGCAAACCGTTCCCTTTGTGCTAGATGAACGAACGTCTCTCCACATGCTCAGTTCTCAGAGATAAGCGTGTGTGAAAGCCGTCCTTCACCTAGCTTGTTGGGAACACATAGTTACTTTTCAGTTGCAAACTCCACTCCATACATATATATGGGGAGGTACTAGCTCCAACTCGGTTTTACACTGAAAACTGCAGGACTATCAAACCGGCACTAGGAAACAGACTGAGAAACCAGAGAAAAAGTTTCTCCTTCAACCAGATCCCTTTGTGCTAGATGAACGAACGTCTCTCCACATGCTCATTTCTGAGAGATATGTGTATGTGAAAGCCGTCCTTCAACAAGCTTGTTGGGAACACAAATTTTCTTTTCATTTGCAAACGCCACTCCATACATATATATGGGTAGGTACGAGCTCCAACTCGGTTTTGCAGTGAAAACTGCAGGAACTTCAAACCGGCACTAGGAAACAGACTGAGAAACCAGAGTAAAAGTTTCTCCTGCAACACGTTCCCTTTGTGCTAGATGAACAAACGTCTCTCCACATGCTCAGTTCTCAGAGATAACTGTGTGTGAAAGCCGTCCTTCACCTAGTTTGTTGGGAACACAAAGTTTCTTTTCAGTTGCAAACTCCGCTCCATATATATATATGGGGATTTACGAGCTCTAACTCGGTTTTACAGTGAAAACTGCAGGAACTTAAAACCGGTACTAGGAAACAGACTGAGAAACCAGAGTAAAAGTTATTCGTGCAACCCGTTCCCTTTGTGCTAGATGAACGAACGACACTCCACATGCTCAGTTCTGAGAGATAAGTGTGTGTGAAAGCCGTCCTTCACCTAGCTTGTTGGGAACACAAAGTTTCTTTTCATTTGCAAACTCCACTCCATAAATATATATGGGTAGGTACGAGCTCCAACACGGTTTTACAGTGAAAACTGCAGGAACTTCAAACCGGCACTAGGAAACAGACTGAGAAACCAGAGTAAACCTTTCTCCTACAAACCGTACCCTTTGTGCTAGATGAACGAACGTCTCTCCACATGCACATTTCTGAGAGATATGTGTATGTGAAAGCCGTCCTTCACCTAGCTTGTTGGGAACACAAAGTTCCTTTTCATTTGCAAACTCCACTCCATACATATATATGGGGAGGTACTAGCTCCAACTCGATTTTACAGTGAACATTGCAGGAACTTCAAATCGGCACTAGGAAACAGACTGAGAAACCAGAGTAAAAGTTTCTCCTGCAACCCGTTCCCTTTGTGCTAGATGAACGAACGTCTCTCCACATGCTCAGTTCTGAGAGATAAGTGTGTGTGAAAGCCGTCCTTCACCTAGATTGTTGGGAACACAAAGTTTCTTTTCAGTTGCAAACTCCACTCCATATATATATATGGGGAGTTACAAGCTCCAACTCTGTTTTACAGTGAAAACTGCAGGAACTTCAAACCGGGACAAGGAAACAGACTGAGAAACCAGAGTAAAAGTTATTCCTGCAACCCGTTCCCTTTGTGCTAGATGAACGAACGACTCTCCACATGCTCAGTTCTGAGAGAAAAGTGTGTGTGAAAGCCGTCCTTCATCTAGCTTGTTGGGAACACAAAGTTCCTTTTCAGTTGCAAACTCCACTCCATACATATATATAGGTAGGTACTAGCTCCAACTCGGTTTTACAGTGAAATCTGCAGGAACTTCAATCCGGCACTAGGAAACAGAATGAGAAACCAGCGTAAATCTTTCTCCTGCAACCCGTTCTCTTTGTGCTAGATGAACGAACGTCTCTCCACATGCTCAGTTTCAGAGATAAGTGTGTGTGAAAGCCGTCCTTCACCTAGCTTGTTGGGAACACATAGTTACTTTTCAGTTGCAATCTCCACTCCATACATATATATGGGGAGGTACTAGCTCCAACTCGGTTTTACACTGAAAACTGCAGGAACTTCAAACCGGCACTAGGAAACAGACTGAGAAACCAAGGTAAATCTTTCCCCTGCAACCCGTTCCCTTTGTGCTAGATGAACGAACGTCTCTCCACATGCTCAGTTCTCAGAGATAAGTGTGTGTGAAAGCCGTCCTTCACCTAGCTTGATGGGAACACATAGTTACTTTTCAGTTGCAAACTCCATTCCATACAATTATATGGGGAGGTACTAGCTCCAACTCGGTTTTACACTGAAAACTGCAGGAATATCAAAACGGCACTAGGAAACAGACTGAGAAACCAGAGTAAAAATTTCTCCTTCAACCCGATCCCTTTGTGCTAGATGAACGAACGTCTCTCCACATGCTCATTTCTGAGAGATATGTGTATGTGAAAGCCGTCCTTCACCTAGCTTGTTGGGAACACAAAGTTCCTTTTCATTTGCAAACTCCACTCCATACATATATATGGGGAGGTACTAGCTCCAACTCGATTTTACAGTGAACATTGCAGGAACTTCAAACCGGCACTAGGAAACAGACTGAGAAACCAGAGTAAAAGTTTCTCCTGCAACCCGTTCCCTTTGTGCTAGATGAACGAACGTCTCTCCACATGCTCAGTTCTGAGAGATAAGTGTGTGTGAAAGCCGTCCTTCACCTAGATTGTTGGGAACACAAAGTTTCTTTTCAGTTGCAAACTCCACTCCATATATATATGGGGAATTACAAGCTCCAACTCTGTTTTACAGTGAAAACTGCAGGAACTTCAAACCGGCACTAGGAAACAGACTGAGAAACCAGAGTAAAAGTTATTCCTGCAACCCGTTCCCTTTGTGCTAGATGAACGAACGACTCTCCACATGCTCAGTTCTGAGAGAAAAGTGTGTGTGAAAGCCGTCCTTCATCTAGCTTGTTGGGAACACAAAGTTCCTTTTCAGTTGCAAACTCCACTCCATACATATATATAGGTAGGTACTAGCTCCAACTCGGTTTTACAGTGAAAACTGCAGGAACTTCAATCCGGCACTAGGAATCAGAATGAGAAACCAGAGTAAATCTTTCTCCTGCAACCCGTTCTCTTTGTGCTAGATGAACGAACGTCTCTCCACATGCTCAGTTTCAGAGATAAGTGTGTGTGAAAGCCGTCCTTCACCTAGCTTGTTGGGAACACATAGTTACTTTTCAGTTGCAATCTCCACTCCATACATATATATGGGGAGGTACTAGCTCCAACTCGGTTATACACTGAAAACTGCAGGAACTTCAAACTGGCACTAGGAAACAGACTGAGAAACCAGAGTAAAAATTTCTCCTTCAACCCGTTCCCTTTGTGCTAGATGAACTAATGTCTCTCCACATGCTCAGTTCTGAGAGATAAGTGTATGTGAAAGCCGTCCTTCAAATAGCTTGTTGGGAACACAAAGTATCTTTTCATTTTCAAACTCCACTCCATACATTTATATGGGGTGGTACTAGCTCCAACTCGGTTTTACACTGAAAACTACAGGAACTTCAAACCGGCACTAGGAAACAGACTGAGAAACCAGAGTAAAAGTTATTCCTGCAAACCGTTCCCTTTTTGCTAGATGAACGAACGACTCTCCACATGCTCAGTTCTGAGAGATAAGTGTGTGTGAAAGCCGTCCTTCACCTAGATTGGTGGGAACACAAAGTTCCTTTTCAGTTGCAAACTCCACTCCATACATATATATAGGTAGGTACTAGCTCCAACTCGGTTTTACAGTGAAAAATGCAGGAACTTCAAACCGGCACTAGGAAACAGACTGAGAAACCAGAGTAAAAGTTTTTCCTACAACCGTTCCCTTTGTGCTAGATGAACGAACGTCTCTCCACATGCTCAGTTCTGAGAGATATGTGTGTGTGAAAGCCGTCCTTCACCTAGCTTGTTGGGAACACAAAGTTTCTTTTCCTTGCAAACTTCACTCCATACATATATATGGGGAGGTACTAGCTCCAACTCGGTTTTATAATGAAAACTGCAGGAATATCAAAACGGCACTAGGAAACAGACTGAGAATCCAAGGTAAATCTTTCTCCTGCAACCCGTTCCCTTTGTGCTAGATGAACGAACGTCTCTCCACATGCTCAGTTCTCAGAGATAAGTGTGTGTGAATGCCGTCCTTCACCTAGCTTGTTGGGAACACAAAGTTCCTTTTCATTTGCAAACTCCACTCCATACATATATATGGGGAGGTACTAGCTCCAACTCGATTTTACAGTGAACATTGCAGGAACTTCAAACCGGCACTAGGAAACAGACTGAGAAACCAGAGTAAAAGTTTCTCCTGCAACCCGTTCCCTTTGTGCTAGATGAACGAACGTCTCTCCACATGCTCAGTTCTGAGAGATAAGTGTGTGTGAAAGCCGTCTTTCACCTAGATTGTGGGAACACAAAGTTTCTTTTCAGTTGCAAACTCCACTCCATATATATATATGGGGAGTTACAAGCTCCAACTCTGTTTTACAGTGAAAACTGCAGGAACTTCAAACCGGGACAAGGAAACAGACTGAGAAACCAGAGTAAAAGTTATTCCTGCAACCCGTTCCCTTTGTGCTAGATGAACGAACGTCTCTCCACATGCTCAGTTCTGAGAGAAAAGTGTGTGTGAAAGCCGTCCTTCATCTAGCTTGTTGGGAACACAAAGTTCCTTTTCAGTTGCAAACTCCACTCCATACATATATATAGGTAGGTACTAGCTCCAACTCGGTTTTACAGTGAAATCTGCAGGAACTTCAATCCGGCACTAGGAAACAGAATGAGAAACCAGAGTAAATCTTTCTCCTGCAACCCGTTCTCTTTGTGCTAGATGAACGAACGTCTCTCCACATGCTCAGTTTCAGAGATAAGTGTGTGTGAAAGCCGTCCTTCACCTAGCTTGTTGGGAACACATAGTTACTTTTCAGTTGCAATCTCCACTCCATACATATATATGGGGAGGTACTAGCTCCAACTCGGTTTTACACTGAAAACTGCAGGAACTTCAAACCGGCACTAGGAAACAGACTGAGAAACCAAGGTAAATCTTTCCCCTGCAACCCGTTCCCTTTGTGCTAGATGAACGAACGTCTCTCCACATGCTCAGTTCTCAGAGATAAGTGTGTGTGAAAGCCGTCCTTCACCTAGCTTGATGGGAACACATAGTTACTTTTCAGTTGCAAACTCCATTCCATACAATTATATGGGGAGGTACTAGCTCCAACTCGGTTTTACACTGAAAACTGCAGGAATATCAAAACGGCACTAGGAAACAGACTGAGAAACCAGAGTAAAAATTTCTCCTTCAACCCGATCCCTTTGTGCTAGATGAACGAACGTCTCTCCACATGCTCATTTCTGAGAGATATGTGTATGTGAAAGCCGTCCTTCACCTAGCTTGTTGGGAACACAAAGTTCCTTTTCATTTGCAAACTCCACTCCATACATATATATGGGGAGGTACTAGCTCCAACTCGATTTTACAGTGAACATTGCAGGAACTTCAAACCGGCACTAGGAAACAGACTGAGAAA
The DNA here is from genome assembly GCF_009834535.1 of Camelus ferus. Lineage (NCBI taxonomy): Eukaryota > Metazoa > Chordata > Mammalia > Artiodactyla > Camelidae > Camelus > Camelus ferus. The sequence goes on from NC_045719.1 coordinate 25,467,343, forward strand.
CCAGAGTAAAAGTTTCTCCTGCAACCCGTTCCCTTTGTGCTAGATGAACGAACGTCTCTCCACATGCTCAGTTCTGAGATATAAGTGTGTGTGAAAGCCGTCCTTCACCTAGATTGTTGGGAACACAAAGTTTCTTTTCAGTTGCAAACTCCACTCCATATATATATATGGGGAGTTACAAGCTCCAACTCTGTTTTACAGTGAAAACTGCAGGAACTTCAAACCGGGACTAGGAAACAGACTGAGAAACCAGAGTAAAAGTTATTCCTGCAACCCGTTCCCTTTGTGCTAGATGAACGAACGACTCTCCACATGCTCAGTTCTGAGAGAAAAGTGTGTGTGAAAGCCGTCCTTCATCTAGCTTGTTGGGAACACAAAGTTCCTTTTCAGTTGCAAACTCCACTCCATACATATATATAGGTAGGTACTAGCTCCAACTCGGTTTTACAGTGAAAACTGCAGGAACTTCAATCCGGCACTAGGAAACAGAATGAGAAACCAGAGTAAATCTTTCTCCTGCAACCCGTTCTCTTTGTGCTAGATGAACGAACGTCTCTCCACATGCTCAGTTTCAGAGATAAGTGTGTGTGAAAGCCGTCCTTCACCTAGCTTGTTGGGAACACATAGTTACTTTTCAGTTGCAATCTCCACTCCATACATATATATGGGGAGGTACTAGCTCCAACTCGGTTATACACTGAAAACTGCAGGAACTTCAAACTGGCACTAGGAAACAGACTGAGAAACCAGAGTAAAAATTTCTCCTTCAACCCGTTCCCTTTGTGCTAGATGAACTAATGTCTCTCCACATGCTCAGTTCTGAGAGATAAGTGTATGTGAAAACCGTCCTTCAAATAGCTTGTTGGGAACACAAAGTTCCTTTTCATTTGCAAACTCCACTCCATACATATATATAGGGAGGTACTAACTCCAACTCGGTTTTACAGTGAAAACTGCAGAAACTTCAAACCGGCACTAGGAAACAGACTTAGAAACCAGAGTAAAAGTTCCTCCTGCAACCCGTTCCATTTGTGCTAGATGAACGAACGTCTCTCCACATGCACATTTCTGAGAGATAAGTGTGTGTGAAAGCCGTCCTTCACCTAGATTGCTGGGAACACAAAGTTTCTTTTCAGTTGCAAACTCCAATCCATATATATATATGGGGAGTTACAAGCTCCAACTCGGTTTTACAGTGAAAACTGCAGGAAATTCAAACCGGTACTAGGAAACAGACTGAGAACCCAGAGTAAAAGTTATTCCTGCAACCCGTTACATTTGTGCTAGATGAACGAACGACTCTCCACATGCTCAGTTCTGAGAGAAAAGTGTGTGTGAAAGCCGTCCTTCACCTAGCTTGTTGGGAACACAAAGTTCCTTTTCAGTTGCAAACTCCACTCCATACATATATATAGGTAGGTACTATCTCCAACTCTGTTTTACAGTGAAAACTGCAGGAACTTCAAACCGGCACTAGGAAACAGAATGAGATACCAGAGTAAATCTTTCTCCTGCAACCCGTTCCCTTTGTGCTAGATGAACGAACGTCTCTCCACATGCTCAGTTCTCAGAGATAAGTGTGTGTGAAAGCCGTCCTTCACCTAGCTTGTTGGGAACACATAGTTACTTTTCAGTTGAAAACTCCACTCCATACATATATATGGGGAGGTACTAGCTCCAACTCGGTTTTACACTGAAAACTGCAGGACTATCAAACCGGCACTAGGAAACAGACTGAGAAACCAGAGAAAAAGTTTCTCCTTCAACCAGATCCCTTTGTGCTAGATGAACGAACGTCTCTCCACATGCTCATTTCTGAGAGATATGTGTATGTGAAAGCCGTCCTTCAACAAGCTTGTTGGGAACACAAAGTTTCTTTTCATTTGCAAACGCCACTCCATACATATATATGGGTAGGTACGAGCTCCAACTCGGTTTTACAGTGAAAACTGCAGGAACTTCAAACCGGCACTAGGAAACAGACTGAGAAACCAGAGTAAAAGTTTCTCCTGCAACACGTTCCCTTTGTGCTAGATGAACAAACGTCTCTCCACATGCTCAGTTCTCAGAGATAACTGTGTGTGAAAGCCGTCCTTCACCTAGTTTGTTGGGAACACAAAGTTTCTTTTCAGTTGCAAACTCCACTCCATATATATATATGGGGATTTACGAGCTCCAACTCGGTTTTACAGTGAAAACTGCAGGAACTTCAAACCGGTACTAGGAAACAGACTGAGAAACCAGAGTAAAAGTTATTCCTGCAACCCGTTCCCTTTGTGCTAGATGAACGAACGACACTCCACATGCTCAGTTCTGAGAGATAAGTGTGTGTGAAAGCCGTACTTCACCTAGCTTGTTGGGAACACAAAGTTTCTTTTCATTTGCAAACTCCACTCCATAAATATATATGGGTAGGTACGAGCTCCAACACGGATTTACAGTGAAAACTGCAGGAACTTCAAACCGGCACTAGGAAACAGACTGAGAAACCAGAGAAAAAGTTTCTCCTGCAACCCGTTCCCTTTGTGCTAGATGAACGAACGTCTCTCCACATGCTCAGTTCTGAGAGATAAGTGTGTGTGAAAGCCGTCCTTCACCTAGCTTGTTGGGAACACAAAGTTCCTTTTCAGATGTAAACTCCACTCCATACATATATATAGGTAGGTACTAGCTCCAACTCTTTTTTACAGTGAAAACTGCAGGAACTTCAAACCGAGAGTAGGGAACAGACTGAGAAACCAGAGTAAACCTTTCTCCTACAAACCGTACCCTTTGTGCTAGATGAACGAACGTCTCTCCACATGCACATTTCTGAGAGATAAGTGTGTGTGAAAGCCGTCCTTCACCTAGATTGCTGGGAACACAAAGTTTCTTTTCAGTTGCAAACTCCAATCCATATATATATATGGGGAGTTACAAGCTCCAACTCGGTTTTACAGTGAAAACTGCAGGAAATTCAAACCGGTACTAGGAAACAGACTGAGAAACCAGAGTAAAAGTTATTCCTGCAACCCGTTCCCTTTGTGCTAGATGAACGAACGACTCTCCACATGCTCAGTTCTGAGAGAAAAGTGTGTGTGAAAGCCGTCCTTCACCTAGCTTGTTGGGAACACAAAGTTCCTTTTCAGTTGCAAACTCCACTCCATACATATATATAGGTAGGTACTATCTCCAACTCTGTTTTACAGTGAAAACTGCAGGAACTTCAAACCGGCACTAGGAAACAGAATGAGATACCAGAGTAAATCTTTCTCCTGCAAACCGTTCCCTTTGTGCTAGATGAACGAACGTCTCTCCACATGCTCAGTTCTCAAAGATAAGTGTGTGTGAAAGCCGTCCTTCACCTAGCTTGTTGGGAACACAAAGTTCCTTTTCATTTGTAAACTCCACTACATACAAATATTTAGGTAGGTACAAGCTCCAACCCGGTTTTACAGTGAAAACTGCAGGAACTTCAAACCGGCACAAGGAAACAGACTGAGAAACCAGAGTAATCCTTTCTCCTGCAACCCGTTCCCTTTTTGCTAGATGAACGAACTTCTCTCCACATGCTCAGTTCTGAGAGATAAGTGTGTGTGAAAGCCGTCCTTCACCTTGCTTGTTGGGAACACATAGTTACTTTTCAGTTGCAAACTCCACTCCATACATATATATGGGGAGGTACAAGCTCCAACTCGGTTTTACACTGAAAACTGCAGGAACTTCAAACCGGCACTAGGAAACAGACTGAGAAACCAGAGTAAAAGTTTCTCCTTCAACCCGTTCCATTTGTGCTAGATGAACGAATGTCTCTCCACATGCTCAGTTCTGAGAGATATGTGTATGTGAAAGCCGTCCTTCAACTAGCTTGTTGGGAACACAAAGTTTCTTTTCATTTGCAAACTCCACTCCATACATATATATGGGTAGGTACGAGCTCCAACTCGGTTTTACAGTGAAAACTGCAGGAACTTCAACCGGCACTAGGAAACAGACTTAGAAACCAGAGTAAAAGTTCCTCCTGCAACCCGTTCCATTTGTGCTAGATGAACGAACGTCTCTCCACATGCTCAGTTCTGAGAGATATGTGTATGTGAAAGCCGTCCTTCAACTAGCTTGTTGGGCACACAAAGTTTCTTTTAATTTGCAAACTCCACTCCATACATATATATGGGTAGGTACGAGCTCCAACTCGGTTTTACAGTGAAAACTGCAGGAACTTCAAACTGGCACTAGGAAACAGACTGAGAAACCAGAATAAAAGTTTCTCCTGCAACCCGTTCCCTTTGTGTTAGATGAACGAACGTCTCTCCACATGCACATTTCTGAGAGATAAGTGTGTGTGAAAGCCGTCCTTCACCTAGATTGCTGGGAACACAAAGTTTCTTTTCAGTTGCAAACTCCAATCCATATATATATATGGGGAGTTACAAGCTCCAACTCGGTTTTACAGTGAAAACTGCAGGAAATTCAAACCGGTACTAGGAAACAGACTGAGAAACCAGAGTAAAAGTTATTCCTGCAACCCGTTCCCTTTGTGCTAGATGAACGAACGACTCTCCACATGCTCAGTTCTGAGAGAAAAGTGTGTGTGAAAGCCGTCCTTCACCTAGCTTGTTGGGAACACAAAGTTCCTTTTCAGTTGCAAACTCCACTCCATATATATATATAGGTAGGTACTAGCTCCAACTCGGTTTTACAGTGAAAACTGCAGGAACTTCAAACCGGCACTAGGAAACAGAATGAGATACCAGAGTAAATCTTTCTCCTGCAACCCGTTCCCTTTTTGCTAGATGAACGAACGTCTCTCCACATGCTCATTTCTCAGAGATAAGTGTGTGTGAAAGCCGTCCTTCACCTAGCTTGTTGGGAACACATAGTTACTTTTCAGTTGAAAACTCCACTCCTTACATATATATGGGGAGGTACTAGCTCCAACTCGGTTTTACACAGAAAACTGCAGGACTATCAAACCGGCACTAGGAAACAGACTGAGAAACCAGAGAAAAAGTTTCTCCTTCAACCAGATCCCTTTGTGCTAGATGAACGAACGTCTCTCCACATGCTCATTTCTGAGAGATATGTGTATGTGAAAGCCGTCCTTCAACAAGCTTGTTGGGAACACAAAGTTTCTTTTCAGTTGCAAACTCCACTCCATATATATATATGGGGATTTACGAGCTCCAACTCGGTTTTACAGTGAAAACTGTAGGAACTTCAAACCGGTACTAGGAAACAGACTGAGAAACCAGAGTAATAGTTATTCCTGCAACCCGTTCCCTTTGTGCTGGATGAACGAACATCTCTCCACATGCTCAGTTCTGAGAAATAAGTGTGTGTGAAATCCGGCCTTCACCTAGCTTGTTGGGAATACAAAGTTTCTTTTCACTTGCAAACTCCACTCCATACATATATATGGGGAGGTACTAGCTCCAACTCCGTTTTACCCTGAAAACAGCAGGAACTTCAAACCGGCACTAGGAAACAGACTGAGAAACCAGAGTAAAAGTTTCTACTGCAACCCATTCCCTTTGTGCTAGATGAACGAAAGTCTCTCCACATGCTCAGTTCTGAGAGATAAGTGTGTGTGAAAGCCGTCCTTCACCTAGATTGCTGGGAACACAAAGTTTCTTTTCAGTTGCAAACTCCAATCCATATATATATATGGGGAGTTACAAGCTCCAACTCGGTTTTACAGTGAAAACTGCAGGAAATTCAAACCGGTACTAGGAAACAGACTGAGAAACCAGAGTAAAAGTTATTCCTGCAACCCGTTCCCTTTGTGCTAGATGAACGAACGACTCTCCACATGCTCAGTTCTGAGAGAAAAGTGTGTGTGAAAGCCGTCCGTCACCTAGCTTGTTGGGAACACAAAGTTCCTTTTCAGTTGCAAACTCCACTCCATACATATATATAGGTAGGTACTATCTCCAACTCTGTTTTACAGTGAAAACTGCAGGAACTTCAAACCGGCACTAGGAAACAGAATGAGATACCAGAGTAAATCTTTCTCCTGCAACCCGTTCCCTTTGTGCTAGATGAACGAACGTCTCTCCACATGCTCAGTTCTCAGAGATAAGTGTGTGTGAAAGCCGTCCTTCACCTAGCTTGTTGGGAACACATAGTTACTTTTCAGTTGCAAACTCCACTCCATACATATATATGGGGTGGTACTAGCTCCAACTCGGTTTTACACTGAAAACTGCAGGAACTTCAAACCGGCACTAGGAAACAGACTGAGAAACCAGAGTAAAAGTTTCACCTACAACCCGTTCCATTTGTGCTAGATGAACGAATGTCTCTCCACATGCTCAGTTCTCAGAGATATTTGTATGTGAAAGCCGTCCTTCAACTAGCTTGTTGGGAACACAAAGTTTCTTTTCACTTGCAAACTCCACTCCATACATATATATGGGTAGGTACTAGCTCCAACTTGGTTTTACACTGAAAACTGCAGGAACTTCAAACCGGCAGTATGAAACTGACTGAGAAACCAAACTAAAAGTTTCTCCTGCAACCCGTTCCCTTTGTGCTAGATGAACGGACGTCTCTCCACATGCTCAGTTCTGAGAAATAAGTGTGTGTGAAATCCGTCCTTCACCTAGCTTGTTGGGAACACAAAGTTTCTTTTAACTTGCAATCTCCACTCCATACATATTTATGGGGAGGTACTAGATCCAACTCGGTTTTACCCTGAAAACAGCAGGAACTTCAAACCGGCACTAGGAAACAGACTGAGAAACCAGAGTAAAAGTTTTAACTGCAACCCGTTCCCTTTGTGCTAGATGAACGAACGTCTCTCCACATGCTCAGTTCCGAGAGATAAGTGTGTGTGAAAGCCGTCCTTCACCTAGCTTGTTGGGAACACAAAGTTCCTTTTCAGTTGCAAACTCCAATCCATACATATATATAGGTAGGTACTAGCTCCAACTCGGTTTTACAGTGAAAACTGCAGGAAATTCAAACCGGCACTAGGAAACAGACTGAGAAACCAGAGTAAATTTTCTCCTGCAACCCGTACCCTTTGTGCTAGATGAACGAAAGTCTCTCCACATGCTCAGTTCTGAGAAATAAGTGTGTGTGAAAGCCGTCTTTCACCTAGCTTGTTGGGAACACAACGTTTCTTTTAACTTGCAAACTCCACTCCATACATATATATGAGGAGGTAATAGCTCCAACTCGGTTTTTCAGTGAAAACTGCAGGAACTTCAAACCGGCACTAGGAAACAGACTGAGAAACCAGAGTAAAAGTTTCTCCTGCAAACCTTTCCCATTGTGCTAGATGAACGAACGTCTCTGCACATGCTCAGTTCTGAGAGATTAGTGTGTGTGAAAGCCGTATTTCTCCTATCTTGTTGGGAACACATAATTTCTTTTCAGTTGCAAATTCAACTCCATAAATATATATGGGGATGTACAAACTCCAACTCGGTTTTACAGTGAAAACTGCAGGAACTTCAAACCGGCACTAGGAAACAGACTGAGAAACCAGAGTAAAAGTTTCTCCTGCAACCCGTTCCCTTTGAGCGAGATGAACGAATGTCTCTCCACATGCTCAGTTCTGAGAGATAAGTGTGTGTGAAAGCCGTCCTTCAACTAGCTTGTTGGGAACACAAAGTTCCTTTTCATTTGTAAACTCCACTACATACAAATATTTAGGTAGGTACAAGCTCCAACCCGGTTTTACAGTGAAAACTGCAGGAACTTCAAACCGGCACTAGGAAACAGACTGAGAAACCAGAGTAATCCTTTCTCCTGCAACCCGTTCCCTTTTTGCTAGATGAACGAACTTCTCTCCACATGCTCAGTTCTGAGAGATAAGTGTGTGTGAAAGCCGTCCTTCACCTAGCTTGTTGGGAACACATAGTTACTTTTCAGTTGCAAACTCCACTCCATACATATATATGGGGAGGTACAAGCTCCAACTCGGTTTTACACTGAAAACTGCAGGAACTTCAAACCGGCACTAGGAAACAGACTGAGAAACCAGAGTAAAAGTTTCTCCTTCAACCCGTTCCATTTGTGCTAGATGAACGAATGTCTCTCCACATGCTCAGTTCTGAGAGATATGTGTATGTGAAAGCCGTCCTTCAACTAGCTTGTTGGGAACACAAAGTTTCCTTTCATTTGCAAACTCCACTCCATACATATATATGGGGAGGTACGAGCTCCAACTCGGTTTTACAGTGAAAACTGCAGGAACTTCAAACTGGCACTAGGAAACAGACTGAGAAACCAGAATAAAAGTTTCTCCTCCAACCCGTTCCCTTTGTGTTAGATGAACGAACGTCTCTCCACATGCACATTTCTGAGAGATAAGTGTGTGTGAAAGCCGTCCTTCACCTAGATTGCTGGGAACACAAAGATTCTTTTCAGTTGCAAACTCCAATCCATATATATATATGGGGAGTTACAAGCTCCAACTCGATTTTACAGTGAAAACTGCAGGAAATTCAAACCGGTACTAGGAAACAGACTGAGAAACCAGAGTAAAAGTTATTCCTGCAACCCGTTCCCTTTGTGCTAGATGAACGAACGACTCTCCACATGCTCAGTTCTGAGAGAAAAGTGTGTGTGAAAGCCGTCCTTCACCTAGCTTGTTGGGAACACAAAGTTCCTTTTCAGTTGCAAACTCCACTCCATACATATATATAGGTAGGTACTAGATCCAACTCGGTTTTACAGTGAAAACTGCAGTAACTTCAAACCGGCACTAGGAAACAGAATGAGATACCAGAGTAAATCTTTCTCCTGCAACCCGTTCCCTTTTTGCTAGATGAACGAACGTCTCTCCACATGCTCATTTCTCAGAGATAAGTGTGTGTGAAAGCCGTCCTTCACCTAGCTTGTTGGGAACACATAGTTACTTTTCAGTTGAAAACTCCACTCCTTACATATATATGGGGAGGTACTAGCTCCAACTCGGTTTTACACATAAAACTGCAGGACTATCAAACCGGCACTAGGAAACAGACTGAGAAACCAGAGAAAAAGTTTCTCCTTCAACCAGATCCCTTTGTGCTAGATGAACGAACGTCTCTCCACATGCTCATTTCTGAGAGATATGTGTATGTGAAAGCCGTCCTTCAACAAGCTTGTTGGGAACACATAGTTTCTTTTCAGTTGCAAACTCCACTCCATATATATATATGGGGATTTACGAGCTCCAACTCGGTTTTACAGTGAAAACTGTAGGAACTTCAAAACGGTACTAGGAAACAGACTGAGAAACCAGAGTAATAGTTATTCCTGCAACCCGTTCCCTTTGTGCTGGATGAACGAACGTCTCTCCACATGCTCAGTTCTGAGAAATAAGTGTGTGTGAAATCCGGCCTTCACCTAGCTTGTTGGGAATACAAAGTTTCTTTTCACTTGCAAACTCCACTCCATACATATATATGGGGAGGTACTAGCTCCAACTCCGTTTTACCCTGAAAACAGCAGGAACTTCAAACCGGCACTAGGAAACAGACTGAGAAACCAGAGTAAAAGTTTCTACTGCAACCCATTCCCTTTGTGCTAGATGAACGAACGTCTCTTCACATGCTCAGTTCTGAGAGATAAGTGTGTGTGAAACCGTCCTTCACCTAGCTTGTTGGGAACACAAAGTTCCTTTTCAGTTGCAAACTCCAATCCATACATATATATAGGTAGGTACTAGCTCCAACTCGGTTTTACAGTGAAAACTGCAGGAACTTCAAACCGGCACTAGGAAACAGACTGAGAAACCAGAGTAAATTTTCTCCTGCAACCCGTAACCTTTCTGCTAGATGAACGAACGTCTCTCCACATGCTCAGTTCTGAGAAATAAGTGTGTGTGAAAGCCGTCTTTCACCTAGCTTGTTGGGAACACAACGTTTCTTTTAACTTGCAAAATCCACTCCATACATATATATGAGGAGATAATAGCTCCCACTCGGTTTTTCAGTGAAAACTGCAGGAACTTCAAACCGGCACTAGGAAACAGACTGAGAAACCAGAGTAAAAGTTTCTCCTGCAAACCTTTCCCATTGTGCTACATGAACGAACGTCTCTGCACATGCTCAGCTCTGACAGATTAGTGTGTGTGAAAGCCGTATTTCTCCTATCTTGTTGGGAACACATAATTTCTTTTAAGTTGCAAATTCAACTCCATAAATATATATGGGGCTGTACAAGCTCCAACTCGGTTTTACAGTGAAAACTGCAGGAACTTCAAACCGGCACTAGGAAACAGACTGATAAACCAGAGTAAAAGTTTCCCCTGCAACCCGTTCCCTTTGAGCGAGATGAACGAATGTCTCTCCACATGCTCAGATCTGAGAGATAAGTGTGTGTGAAAGCCGTCCTTCACCTAGCTTGTTGGGAACACAAAGTTTCTTTTCATTTGCAAACTGCACTCCATACATATATATGGGTATGTACAAGCTCCAACACGGTTTTACAGTGAAAACTGCAGGAACTTCAAACCGGTAGTAGAAAACAGACTGAGAAACCAGAGTAAAATTTTCTCCTGCAACCCGTTCCCTTTGTGCTAGATGAACGAACGTCTCTCCACATGCTCAGTTCTGAGAAATAAGTGTGTGTTATAGCCGTCCTTCACCTAGCTTGTTGGGAACACAAAGTTTCTTTTAACTTGCAAACTCCACTCCCTACATATATATGAGGAGGTACCAGTTCCAATTCGGTTTCACACTGAAAACTGCAGGAACTTCAAACCGGCACTAGGAAACAGACTGAGAAACCAGAGTAAAAGTTTCTCCTTCAACCCGATCCCTTTGTGATAGATGAACGAACGTCTCTCCACATGCTCATTTCTGAGAGATATTTGTATGTGAAAGCCGTCCTTCACCTAGCTTCTTGGGAACACAAAGTTCCTTTTCATTTGCAAACTCCACTCCATACATATATATGGGGAGGTACTAGCTCTAACTCGGTTTTACAGTGAAAACTGCAGGAACTTCAAACCGGCACTAGGAAACAGACTTAGAAACCACAGTAAAAGTTCCACCTACAACCCGTTCCCTTTGTGCTAGATGAACGAAAGTCTCTCCACATGCTCAGTTCTGAGAGATATGTGTATGTGAAAGCCGTCCTTCAACTAGCTTGTTAGGAACACATAGTTTCTTTTCATTTCCAAACTCCACTCCATACATATATATGGGGAGGTACTAGCTCCAACTCGGTTTTACAGTGAAAACTGCAGGAACTTCAAACCGGCACTAGGAAACAGACTGAGAATCCAGAGTAAGAGATTCTCCTGCAACCCGTTCCCTTTGTGCTAGATGAACGAACGTCTCTCCACATGCTGATTTCTGAGAGATAAGTGTGTGTGAAAACCGTCCTTCAACTAGATTGTTGGGAACACAAAGTTTCTTTTCAGTTGCAAACTCCACTCCATATATATATATGGGGAGTAACGAGCTCCAACTCGGTTTTACAGTGAAAACTGCAGGAAATTCAAACCGGTACTAGGAAACAGACTGAGAAACCAGAGTAAAAGTTATTCCTTCAACCCGTTCCATTTGTGCTAGATGAACGAACGACTCTCCACATGCTCAGTTCTGAGAGAAAAGTGTGTGTGAAAGCCGTCCTTCACCTAGCTTGTTGGGAACACAAAGTTCCTTTACAGTTGCAAACACCATTCCATGCATATATATGGGGAGGTACTAACTTCAACTGGGTTTTACAATGAAAACTGCAGGAACTTCAAACCGGCACTAGGAGACAGACTGAGAAACCAGAGTAAAATTTCTCCTGCAACCCGTTCCTTTGTGCTAGATGAGCGAACGTCTCTCCACATTCTCAGTTCTGAAAGATATGTGTGTGTGAAAGCCGTCCTTCAACTAGCTTGTTGGGAACACAAACTTTCTTTTCCTTGCAAACTTCACTCCATACATATATATGGGGAGGAACTAGCTCCAACTCGGTTTTACAGTGAAAACTGCAGGAACTTCAAACCGGCACTAGGAAACAGACTGAGAAACCAGAGTAAAAGTTTCTCCTTCAACCCGTTCCCTTTGTGCTAGATGAATGAACGTCTCTCCACATGCTCAGTTCTCAGAGATAAGTGTGTGTGAAAGCCGTCCTTCACCTAGCTTGTTGGGAACACATAGTTACTTTTCAGTTGCAAACCCCACTCCATAAATATATATGGGGAGGTACTAGCTCCAACACGATTCTACACTGAAAACTGCAGGAAATTCAATCCGGCACTAGGAAACAGACTGAGAAACCAGAGAAAAAGTTTCTCCTTCAACCCGATCCGTTTGTGCTAGATGAACGAACGTCTATTCCACATGCTATTTTCTGAGAGATATGTGTATCTGAAAGCCGTCCTTCACCCAGCTTGTTGGGAACACAAAGTTCCTTTTCATTTGCAAACTCCACTCCATACATATATATGGGGAGGTACTAGCTCCAACACGATTTTACAGTGAAAACTGCAGGAATTTCAAACCCTCACTAGGAAACAGACTTAGAAACCAGAGTAAAATTCCTCCTGCAAACCGTTCCCTTTGTGCTAGATGAACGAACGACTCTCCACATGCTCAGTTCTGAGAGATAAGCGTGTGTGAAAGCCGTCCTTCACCTAGCTTGTTGGGAACACAAAGTTCCTTTTAAGTTGCAAACACCAATCCATACATATATATAGGTAGGTACTAGCTCCAACTCGGTTTTACAGTGAAAACTGCAGGAACTTCAAACCGGCAGTAGGAAACAGACTGAGAAAGCAGAGTAAACCTTTCTCCTGCAACCCGTACCCTTTGTGCTAGATGAACGAACGTCTCTCCACATGCTCAGTTCTCAGAGATAAGTGTGTGTGAAAGCCGTCCTTCACCTAGCTTGTTGGGAACACATAGTTACTTTTCAGTTGCAAACTCCACTCCATACATATATATGGGGAGGCACTAGCTCCAACTCGGTTTTACACTGAAATCTGCAGGAACTTCAAACTGGCACTAGGAAAAATACTGAGAAACCAGAGTAATAATTTCTCCTTCTTCCCGTTCCCTTTGTGCTAGATGAACGAATGTCTCACCAAATGCTCAGTTCTGAGAGATAAGTGTATGTGAAAGCCGTCCTTCAACTAGCTTGTTGGGAACACAAAGTACCTTTTCATTTTCAAACTCCACTCCATACATATATATGGGGTGGTACAATCTCCAACTCGGTTTTACACTGAAAACTGCAGGAACTTCAAACCGGCACTAGGAAACAGACTGAGAAACCAGAGTAAAAGTTTCTCCTACAACCCGTTCCATTTGTGCTAGATGAACGAATGTCTCTCCACATGCTCAGTTCTGAGGGATATGTGTATGTGAAAGCCGTCCTTCAACTAGCTTGTTGGGAACACAAAGTTTCTTTTCACTTGCAAACTGCACTCCATACATATATATGGGGAGGAAATAGCTCCAACTCGGTTTTACACTGAAAACTGCATTAACTTCAAACCGGCACTAGGAAACAGACTGAGAAACCAGAGTATAAATTTCTCCTGCAACCCGTTCCCATTGTGCTAGATGAACGAACGTCTCTCCACATGCTCAGTTCTGAGAGATTACTGTGTGTGAAAGCCGTCCTTCACCTAGCTTGTTGGGAACACAAAGTTTCTTTTCAGTAGCAAACTCCACTCCATATATATATATGGGGAATTACGAGCTCCAAATCGGTTTTACAGTGAAAACTGCAGGAAATTCAAACCAGTACTAGGAAACTGACTGAGAAACCAGAGTAAAAGTTATTCCTGCAACCCGTTCCCTTTGTGCTAGATGAACGAACGACTCTCCACATGCTCAGTTCTGAGAGATAAGTGTGTGTGAAAGCCGCCTTCACCTAGCTTGTTGGAAACACAAAGTTCCTTTTCAGTTACAAACTCCACTCCATACATATATATGGGGACATACTAGCTCCAACTCGGTTTTACAGTGAAAACTTCAGGAACTTCAATCCGCCACTAGGAAACAGACTGAGAAAGCAGAGTAAACCTTTCTCCTGTAACCCGTTCCCTTTGTGCTAGATGAATGAACGTCTCTCCACATGCTCAGTTTTCAGAGATAAGAGTGTGTTAAAGCCGTCCTTCACCTAGCTTATTGGGAACACAAAGTTCCTTTTCAGTTGCAAACTCCACTCCATACATATATATGAGGAGGTACTAGCTCCAACTCGATTTTTCAGTGAAAACTGCAGGAACTTCAAACCGGCACTAGGAAACAGACTGAGAAACCAGAGTAAAAGTTTCTCCTGCAACCCGATCCCATTGTGCTAGATGAACGAACGTCTCTCCACATGCTTATTTCTGAGAGATATGTGTATGTGAAAGCCGTCCTTCACCTAGCTTGTTGGGAACACAAAGTTCCTTTTCATTTGCAAACTCCACTCCATACATATATATGGGGAGGTACTAGCTCCAACTCGGTTTTACAGTGAAAACTGCAGGAACTTCAAACCGGCACTAGGAAACAGACTGAGAAACCAGAGTAAACGTTTCTCCTGCAACCCGTTCCATTTGTGCTATATGAACGAACGTCTCTCCACATGCTCAGTTCTGAGAGATAAGTGTGTGTGAAAGCCGTCTTTCACCTAGGTTGTTGGGAACATAAAGTTTCTTTTCAGTTGCAAACTCCACTCCAGATATATAAATGGGTAGTTACGAGCTCCAACTCGGTTTTACAGTGAAAACTGCAGGAACTTCAAACCGGTACTAGGAAACAGACTGAGAAACCAGAGTAAAAGTTATTCCTGCAACCCGTTCCCTTTGTGATAGATGAACGAACGACTCTCCACATGCTCAGTTCTGAGAGATAAATGTGTGTGAAAGCCGTCCTTCACCTAGCTTATTGGGAACACAAAGTTCCTTTTCAGTTGCAAATTCCACTCCATACATATATATGGGGAGGTACTAGCTCCAACTCGGTTTTATAGTGAAAACTGCAGGAACTTCAAACCGGCACTAGGAAACAGACTGAGAAACCAGAGTAAACCTTTCTCCTGTAACCCGTTCCCTTTGTGCTAGATGAATGAACGTCTCTCCACATGCTCAGTTCTCAGAGATAAGTGTTTGTGAAAGCCTTACTTCACCTAGCTTGTTGGGAACACAAAGTTCCTATTCAGTTGCAAACTCCACTCCATACATATATATGAGGAGGTACTAGCTCCAACAATGTTTTTCAGTGAAAACTGCAGGAACTTAAAACCGGCACTAGGAAACAGAATTAGAATCCAGAGTAAAAGTTTCTCCTGCAACCCCATCCATTTGTGCTAGATGAACGAACGTCTCTCCACATGCTTATTTCTGAGAGATATGTGTATGTGAAAGCCGTCCTTCAACTAGCTTGTTCGGAACACAAAGTTTCTTTTCACTTGCAAACTCCACTCCATACATATATATGGGTATGTACGAGCTCCAACTCGGTTTTACAGTGAAAAATGCAGGAACTTCAAACCGGCACTAGGAAACAGACTGAGAGACCAGAGTAAAAGTTGCTCCTACATATCGATCCCTTTGTGCTAGATGAACGAACGTCTCTCCACATGCTTATTTCTGAGAGATATGTGTATGTGAAAGCCGTCCTTCACCTAGCTTGTTGGGAACACAAAGTTCCTTTTCATTTGCAAACCCCACTCCATACATATATATGGGGATGTACAAGCTCCAACTAGGTTTTACAGTGAAAAATGCAGGAAATTCAAACTGGCACTAGGAAACAGACTTAGATACCAGAGGAAAAGTTCCTCCTGCAAACCGATCCCTTTGTGCTAGATGAACGAACGTCTCGCCATATGCTCAGTTCTGAGAGATATGTGTATGTGAAAGCCGTACTTCAACTAGCTTGTTGGGAACACAAAGTTTCTTTTCAGTTGCAAACTCCACTCCATACATATATATGGGTAGGTACGAGATCCAACTCGGTTTTACAGTGAAAACTGCAGGAACTTCAACCCGGCACTAGGAAACCGACTAAGAAAACAGAGTAAAAATTTCTCCTGCAACCCGTTCCCTTTGTGCTAGATGAACGAATGTCTCACCAAATGCTCAGTTCTGAGAGATAAGTGTATGTGAAAGCCGTCCTTCAACTAGCTTGTTGGGAACACAAAGTACCTTTTCATTTTCAAACTCCACTCCATACATATATATGGGGTGGTACAAGCTCCAACTCGGTTTTACACTGAAAACTGCAGGAACTTCAAACCGGCACTAGGAAACAGACTGAGAAACCAGAGTAAAAGTTTCTCCTACAACCCGTTCCATTTGTGCTAGATGAATGAATGTCTCTCCACATGCTCAGTTCTGAGAGATATGTGTATGTGAAAGCCGTCCTTCAACTAGCTTGTTGGGAACACAAAGTTTCTTTTCACTTGCAAACTGCACTCCATACATATATATGGGGTGGAAATAGCTCCAACTCGGTTTTACACTGAAAACTGCATTAACTTCAAACCGGCACTAGGAAACAGACTGAGAAACCAGAGTATAAATTTCTCCTGCAACCCGTTCCCATTGTGCTAGATGAACGAACGTCTCTCCACATGCTCAGTTCTGAGAGATTACTGTGTGTGAAAGCCGTCCTTCACCTAGCTTGTTGGGAACACAAAGTTTCTTTTCAGTAGCAAACTCCACTCCATATATATATATGGGGAATTACGAGCTCCAACTCGGTTTTACAGTGAAAACTGCAGGAAATTCAAACCAGTACTAGGAAACTGACTGAGAAACCAGAGTAAAAGTTATTCCTGCAACCCGTTCCCTTTGTGCTAGATGAACGAACGACTCTCCACATGCTCAGTTCTGAGAGATAAGTGTGTGTGAAAGCCGCCTTCACCTAGCTTGTTGGAAACACAAAGTTCCTTTTCAGTTACAAACTCCACTCCATACATATATATGGGGACATACTAGCTCCAACTCGGTTTTACAGTGAAAACTGCAGGAACTTCAATCCGCCACTAGGAAACAGACTGAGAAAGCAGAGTAAACCTTTCTCCTGTAACCCGTTCCCTTTGTGCTAGATGAATGAACGTCTCTCCACATGCTCAGTTTTCAGAGATAAGAGTGTGTTAAAGCCGTCCTTCACCTAGCTTATTGGGAACACAAAGTTCCTTTTCAGTTGCAAACTCCACTCCATACATATATATGAGGAGGTACTAGCTCCAACTCGGTTTTTCAGTGAAAACTGCAGGAACTTAAAACCGGCACTAGGAAACAGACTGAGAAACCAGAGTAAAAGTTTCTCCTGCAACCCGATCCCATTGTGCTAGATGAACGAACGTCTCTCCACATGCTTATTTCTGAGAGATATGTGTATGTGAAAGCCGTCCTTCACCTAGCTTGTTGGGAACACAAAGTTCCTTTTCATTTGCAAACTCCACTCCATACATACATATGGGGAGGTACTAGCTCCAACTCGGTTTTACAGTGAAAACTGCAGGAACTTCAAACCGGCACTAGGAAAAAGACTGAGAAACCAGAGTAAACGTTTCTCCTGCAACCCGTTCCATTTGTGCTATATGAACGAACGTCTCTCCACATGCTCAGTTCTGAGAGATAAGTGTGTGTGGAAGCCGTCTTTCACCTAGGTTGTTGGGAACATAAAGTTTCTTTTCAGTTGCAAACTCCACTCCAGATATATAAATGGGTAGTTACGAGCTCCAACTCGGTTTTACAGTGAAAACTGCAGGAACTTCAAACCGGTACTAGGAAACAGACTGAGAAACCAGAGTAAAAGTTATTCCTGCAACCCGTTCCCTTTGTGCTAGATGAACGAACGACTCTCCACATGCTCAGTTCAGAGAGATAAATGTGTGTGAAAGCCGTCCTTCACCTAGCTTATTGGGAACACAAAGTTCCTTTTCAGTTGCAAATTCCACTCCATACATATATATGGGGAGGTACTAGCTCCAACTCGGTTTTATAGTGAAAACTGCAGGAACTTCAAACCGGCACTAGGAAACAGACTGAGAAACCAGAGTAAACCTTTCTCCTGTAACCCGTTCCCTTTGTGCTAGATGAATGAACGTCTCTCCACATGCTCAGTTCTCAGAGATAAGTGTTTGTGAAAGCCGTCCTTCACCTAGCTTGTTGGGAACACATAGTTACTTTTCAGTTGCAAACTCCACTCCATACATATATATGGGGAGGCACTAGCTCCAACTCGGTTTTACACTGAAAACTGCAGGAACTTCAAACTGGCACTAGGAAAAAGACTGAGAAACCAGAGTAATAATTTCTCCTTCTTCCCGTTCCCTTTGTGCTAGATGAACGAATGTCTCACCAAATGCTCAGTTCTGAGAGATAAGTGTATGTGAAAGCCGTCCTTCAACTAGCTTGTTGGGAACACAAAGTACCTTTTCATTTTCAAACTCCACTCCATACATATATATGGGGTGGTACAAGCTCCAACTCGGTTTTACACTGAAAATTGCAGGAACTTCAAACCGGCACTAGGAAACAGACTGAGAAACCAGAGTAAAAGTTTCTCCTACAACCCGTTCCATTTGTGCTAGATGAACGAATGTCTCTCCACATGCTCAGTTCTGAGAGATATGTGTATGTGAAAGCCGTCCTTCAACTAGCTTGTTGGGAACACAAAGTTTCTTTTCACTTGCAAACTGCACTCCATACATATATATGGGGAGGAAATAGCTCCAACTCGGTTTTACACTGAAAACTGCATTAACTTCAAACCGGCACTAGGAAACAGACTGAGAAACCAGAGTATAAATTTCTCCTGCAACCCTTTCCCATTGTGCTAGATGAACGAACGTCTCTCCACATGCTCAGTTCTGAGAGATTACTGTGTGTGAAAGCCGTCCTTCACCTAGCTTGTTGGGAACACAAAGTTTCTTTTCAGTAGCAAACTCCACTCCATATATATATATGGGGAATTACGAGCTCCAACTCGGTTTTACAGTGAAAACTGCAGGAAATTCAAACCAGTACTAGGAAACTGACTGAGAAACCAGAGTAAAAGTTATTCCTGCAACCCGTTCCCTTTGTGCTAGATGAACGAACGACTCTCCACATGCTCAGTTCTGAGAGATAAGTGTGTGTGAAAGCCGCCTTCACCTAGCTTGTTGGAAACACAAAGTTCCTTTTCAGTTACAAACTCCACTCCATACATATATATGGGGACATACTAGCTCCAACTCGGTTTTACAGTGAAAACTGCAGGAACTTCAGTCCGCCACTAGGAAACAGACTGAGAAACCAGAGTAAACCTTTCTCCTGTAACTCGTTCCCTTTGTGCTAGATGAATGAACGTCTCTCCACATGCTCAGTTTTCAGAGATAAGAGTGTGTTAAAGCCGTCCTTCACCTAGCTTATTGGGAACACAAAGTTCCTTTTCAGTTGCAAACTCCACTCCATACATATATATGAGGAGGTACTAGCTCCAACTCGGTTTTTCAGTGAAAACTGCAGGAACTTAAAACCGGCACTAGGAAACAGACTGAGAAACCAGAGTAAAAGTTTCTCCTGCAACCCGATCCCATTGTGCTAGATGAACGAACGTCTCTCCACATGCTTATTTCTGAGAGATATGTGTATGTGAAAGCCGTCCTTCACCTAGCTTGTTGGGAACACAAAGTTCCTTTTCATTTGCAAACTCCACTCCATACATATATATGGGGAGGTACTAGCTCCAACTCGGTTTTACAGTGAAAACTGCAGGAACTTCAAACCGGCACTAGGAAACAGACTGAGAAACCAGAGTAAACGTTTCTCCTGCAACCCGTTCCATTTGTGCTATATGAACGAACGTCTCTCCACATGCTCAGTTCTGAGAGATAAGTGTGTGTGAAAGCCGTCTTTCACCTAGGTTGTTGGGAACATAAAGTTTCTTTTCAGTTGCAAACTCCACTCCAGATATATAAATGGGTAGTTACGAGCTCCAACTCGGTTTTACAGTGAAAACTGCAGGAACTTCAAACCGGTACTAGGAAACAGACTGAGAAACCAGAGTAAAAGTTATTCCTGCAACCCGTTCCCTTTGTGCTAGATGAACGAACGACTCTCCACATGCTCAGTTCTGAGAGATAAATGTGTGTGAAAGCCGTCCTTCACCTAGCTTATTGGGAACACAAAGTTCCTTTTCAGTTGCAAATTCCACTCCATACATATATATGGGGAGGTACTAGCTCCAACTCGGTTTTATAGTGAAAACTGCAGGAACTTCAAACCGGCACTAGGAAACAGACTGAGAAACCAGAGGAAACCTTTCTCCAGTAACCCGTTCCCTTTGTGCTAGATGAATGAACGACTCTCCACATGCTCAGTTCTGAGATATAAGTGTGTGTGAAAGCCGTCCTTCACCTAGCTTGTTGGGAACACAAAGATCCTTTTCAGTTGCAAACTCCACTCCATACATATATATGAGGAGGTACTAGCTCCAACTCGGTTTTTCAGTGAAAACTGCAGGAACTTCAAACCGGCATTGGAAACAGACAGAGAAACCAGAGTAAAGTTTCTCCTGCAACCTGTTCCCATTGTGCTAGATGAACGAACGTCTCTGCACAAGCTCAGTTGTGACAGATAATTGTGGGTGAAAGCCGTCCTTCACCTAGCTTGTTGTGAACACAAAATTTCTTTTCAGTTGCAAATTCTAATCCATAAACTTATATGGGGAGGTACCAGCTACAACTCGGTTTTACAGTGAAAATTGCAGGAACTTCAAACCGGCTCTAGGAAACAGACTGAGAAACCAGAGTAAAAGTTTCACCTGCAACCCTTTCCCTTTGTGCTAGATGAACGAACGTCTCTCCACATGCTCAGTTCTGAGAGATAAGTGTGTGTGAAAGCCGTCCTTCACCTAGCTTGTTGGGAACACAAAGTCCCTTTTCAGTTGCAAAATCCACTCCATACATATATATAGGTAGGTACTAGCTCCAACTCGGTTGTGCAGTGAAAACTGCAGGAACTTCAAACCGGCACTAGGAAACAGACTGAGAAACCAGAGTAAACCTTTCTCCTGCAACCCTTACCCTTTGTGGTAGATGAATGAACGAGTCTCCACATGCTCAGTTCTGAGAGATAAGTTTGTGTGAAAGCCGTCTTTCACCTAGCTTGTTGGGAACACAAAGTTTCTTTTCAGTTGCAAACTCCAATGCAAACATATATATGGCGAGGTACAAGCTCCAACTGGGTTTTACAGTGAAAACTTCAGGGACTTCAAAACGGCACTAGGAAACACAGTGAGAACGAGAGTAAATATTTACCTTCCACCCGTTCCCTTTGAGCTAAATGAACGAACGAATCTCCACATGCTCTGTTCAGAGAGATAAGTGTGTGTGAAAGCCGTTCTTCATCCTGCTTGTTGGGAATACAAAGTTTCTTTTCAGTTGCAAACTCCACTCCATACATATATATGGGGAGGTAAAAGCTCCAACTCGTTTTTACAGTGAAATCTGCAGGAGCTTCAAACAGGCACTAGGAAACTCACTGAGAAACCAGAGTAAAGCTTTCTCCTGCAACCCGTTCCCATTTTGCTAGATGAACCAACGTCTCTCCACATGCTCATTTCTGAGAGATATGTGTGTGTGAAAGCCGTCCTTCACCTAGCTTGTTGAAAACACAAAGTTTCCTTTCAGTAGCAAACTCCAATCCATACATATATAAGGGGAGGTACTAGCCCCAACTCGGTTTTACAGTGTAAACTGTAGGAACTTCAAACCGGCACTAGGAAACAGACTGAGAAACCAGAGAAATAGTTTCCCCTGCAAACCGTTCCTTTTGTGCTACATGAACGAACGAGTTTCCACATGCTCAGTTTTGAGGGATAAGAGTGTGTGAAAGCCTTCCTTCAGCTAGCTTTTTGGGAACACATAGTTTCTTTTCAGTTGCAAATTCCACTCCATACATATATATGGGGAGGTACCAGCTCCAACTCTGTTTTTCAGTGAAAACTGCAGGAGCTTCAAACCGGCACTAGGAAACAGACTGAGAAACCAGAGAAATAGTTTCCCCTGCAAACCGTTCCTTTTGTGCTACATGAACGAACGAGTTACCACATGCTCAGTTCTGAGAGATAAGTGTGTGTGAAAGCCGTCCTTCACCTAGCTTGTTGGGAATACAAAGTTTCTTTTCCTTGCAAACTTCACTCCATAAATATATATGGGGAGGAACTAGCTCCAACTCGGTTTTACAGTGAAAACTGCAGGAACTTCAAACCCGCACTAGGAAACAGACTGAGAAACCAGAATAAATCTTTCTCCTGCAACACGTTACATTTGTGCTAGATGAACGAACGTCTCTCCACATGCTCATTTCTGAGAGATAGTTGAATGTGAAAGCCGTCCTTCACCTAGCTTGTTGGGAACACAAAGTTCCTTTTCATTTGCAAACTCCACTCCATACATATATATGGGGAGGTACTAGCTCCAACTCGGTTTTACAGTGAAAACTGCTGGAACTTCAATCCGGCACTAGGAAACAGACTGAGAAACCAGAGTAAAAGTTTCTCCTGCAACCATTTCCCTTTGTGCTACATGAACGAACGTCTCTCCACATGCTCATTTGTGAGAGATAATTGTGTGTGAAAGCCGTCCTTCACCTAGATTGTTGGGAACACAAAGTTTCTTTTCAGTTGCAAACTCCACTCCATATATATATATGGGGAGTTAAGAGCTCCAACTAGATTTTACAGTGAAAACTGCAGGAACTTCAAACCGGTACTAGGAAACAGACTGAGAAACCATAGTAAAAGTTATTCCTGCAACCCGTTCCCTTTGTGCTAGATGAACGAACGACTCTCCACATGCTCAGTTCTGAGAGAAAAGTGTGTGTGAAAGCCGTCCTTCACCTAGCTTGTTGGGAAAACAAAGTTCCTTTTCAGTTGCAAACTCCACTCCATACATATATATAGGTAGGTACTAGCTCCAACTCGTTTTTACAGTGAAAACTGCAGGAACTTCAAACCGGCACTAGGAAACAGACTGAGAAACCAGAGTAAAAGTTTCTCCTGCAACCCGTTCCCTTTGTGCTAGATGAATGAACGTCTCTCCACATGCTCAGTTCTGAGAGATATGTGTGTGTGAAAGCCGTCCTTCACCTAGCTTGTTGGGAACACAAAGTTTCTTTTCCTTGATATCATCACTCCATACATATATATGGGGAGTTACTAGCTCCAACTCGGTTTTATAGTGAAAACTGCAGGAACTTCAAACCGGCACTAGGAAACAGACTGAGAAACCAAGGTAAATCTTTCCCCTGCAACCCGTTCCCTTTGTGCTAGATGAACGAAAGTCTCTCCACATGCTCAGTTCTCAGAGATAAGTGTGTGTGAAAGCCGTCCTTCACCTAGCTTGATGGGAACACAAAGTTACTTTTCAGTTGCAAACTCCACTCCATACATATATATGGGGAGGTACTAGCTCCAACTCGGTTTTACACTGAAAACTACAGGAATATCTAACCGGCACTAGGAAACAGACTGAGAAACCAGAGAAAAATTTCTCCTTCAACCCGATCCCTTTGTGCTAGATGAACGAAAGTCTCTCCACATGCTCATTTCTGAGAGCTATGTGTATGTGAAAGCCGTCCTTCACCTAGCTTGTTGGAAACACAAAGTACCTTTTCATTTGCAAACTCCACTCCATACATATATATGGGGAGGTACTAGCTCCAACTCGGTTTTACAGTGAAAACTGCAGGAACTTCAAACCGGCACTATGAAACATACTTAGAAACCAGAGTAAAAGTTCCTCCTTCAACCCGTTCCATTTGTGCTAGATGAACGAACGTCTCTCCACATGCTCAGTTCTGAGAGATATGTGTATGTGAAAGCCGTCCTTCAACTAGCTTGTTGGGAACACCAAGATTCTTTTCATTTCCAAACTCCACTCTATACATATATATGGGTAGGTACGAGCTCCAACTCGGTTTTACAGTGAAAACTGCAGGAACTTCAAACCGGCACTAGGAAACAGACAGAGAAACCAAGGAAAATATTTCTCCTGCAAACCGTTCCCTTTGTGCTAGATGAACGAACGACTCTCCACATGCTCAGTTCTGAGAGAAAAGTGTGTGTGAAAGCCGTCCTTCACCTAGCTTGTTGGGAACACAAAGATCCTTTTCAGTTGCAAACTCCACTCCATACATATATATGAGGAGGTACTAGCTCCAACTCGGTTTTTCAGTGAAAACTGCAGGAACTTCAAACCGGCATTGGAAACAGACAGAGAAACCAGAGTAAAAGTTTCTCCTGCAACCCGTTCCCATTGTGCTAGATGAACGAACGTCTCTGCACAAGCTCAGTTCTGACAGATAATTGTGGGTGAAAGCCGTCCTTCACCTAGCTTGTTGGGAACACAAAATTTCTTTTCGGTTGCAAATTCTAATCCATAAACATATATGGGGAGGTACCAGCTACAACTCGGTTTTACAGTGAAAATTGCAGGAACTTCAAACCGGCACTAGGAAACAGACTGAGAAACCAGAGTAAAAGTTTCACCTGCAACCCTTTCCCTTTGTGCTAGATGAACGAACATCTCTCCACATGCTCAGTTCTGAGAGATAAGTGTGTGTGAAAGCCGTCCTTCACCTAGCTTGTTGGGAACACAAAGTTCCTTTTCAGTTGCAAAATCCACTCCATACATATATATAGGTAGGTACTAGCTCCAACTCTGTTGTGCAGTGAAATCTGCAGGAACTTCAAACCGGCACTAGGAAACAGACTGAGAAACCAGAGTAAACCTTTCTCCTGCAACCCTTACCCTTTGTGGTAGATGAATGAACGAGTCTCCACATGCTCAGTTCTGAGAGATAATTTTGTGTGAAAGCCGTCTTTCACCTAGCTTGTTGGGAACACAAAGTTTCTTTTCAGTTGCAAACTCCAATGCAAACATATATATGGGGAGGTACAAGCTCCAACTCGGTTTTACAGTGAAAACTTCAGGGAATTCAAAACGGCACTAGGAAACACAGTGAGAACGAGAGTAAATATTTAACTTCCACCCGTTCCCTTTGAGCTAAATGAACGAAAGAATCTCCACATGCTCAGTTCAGAGAGATAAGTGTGTGTGAAAGCCGTTCTTCATCCTGCTTGTTGGGAATACAAAGTTTCTTTTCAGTTGCAAACTCCACTCCTTAAATATATATGGGGATTTACGAGCTCCAACACGGTTTTACAGTGAAAACTGCAGGAACTTCAAACCGGTACTAGGAAACAGACTGAGAAACGAGAGTAAAAGTTATTCCTGCAAACCGTTCCCTTTGTGCTAGATGAACGAACGACACACCACATGCTCAGTTCTGAGAGATAATTGTGTGTGAAAGGCGTCCTTCAACTAGCTTGTTGGGAACACAAAGTTTCTTTTCATTTGCAAACTCCACTCCTTAAATATATATGGGTAGGTACGAGCTCCAACTCGGTTTTACAGTGAAAACTGCAGGAACTTCAAACCGGCACTAGGAAACAGACTGAGAAACCAGAGTAAAAGTTTCTCCTGCAACCCTTTCCCTTTGTGCTAGATGAACGAAAGTCTCTCCACATGCTCAGTTCTGAGAGATAAGTGTGTGTGTAAGCCGTGCTTCACCTAGCATGTTGGGAACACAAAGTTCCTTTTCAGTTGCAAACTCTACTCCATACATATATATAGGTAGGTACTAGCTCCAACTCTGTTTTACAGTGAAAACTGCAGGAACTTCAAACCTGCAGTAGGAAACAGACTGAGAAACCAGAGTAAACCATTCTCCTACAACCCGTACCCTTAGTGCTAGATGAACGAACGTCTCTCCACATGCTCAATTCTCAGAGATAAGTGTGTGTGAAAGCCGTCCTTCACCTAGCTTGTAGGGAACACATAGTTACTTTTAAGTTGCAAACTCCACTCCATACATATATATGGGTAGGTACGAGCTCCAACTCGGTTTTACAGTGAAAACTGCAGGAACTTCAAACTGGAACTAGGAAACAGACTGAGAAACCAGAGTAAAAATTTCCCCTTCAACCCGTTCCCTTTGTGCTACATGAACGAATGTCTCTCCACATGCTCATTTCTGAGAGATAAGTGTATGTGAAAGCCGTCCTTCAACTAGGTTGTTGGGAACACAAAGTATCTTTTCATTTTCAAACTCCACTCCATACATATATATGGGGTGGTACTAGCTCCAACTCTGTTTTACACTGAAAACTGCAGGAACTTCAAACCGGCACTAGGAAACAGACTGAGAAACCAGAGTAAAAGTTTCTCCTACAACCCGTTCAATTTGTGCTAGATGAACGAACGACTCTCCACATGCTCAGTCCTGAGAGATATGTGTATGTGAAAGCCGTCCTTCAACTAGCTTGTTGGGAACACAAAGTTTCTTTTCACTTGCAAACTCCACTCCATACATATATATGGGTAGGTACGAGATCCAACTCGGTTTTACAGTGAAAACTGCAGGAACTTCAAACCGGCACTAGGAAACAGACTGAGAAACCAGAGTAGAAGTTTCTCCTGCAACCCGTTCCCTTTGTGCTAGATGAACGAATCTCTCTCCACATGCTCAGTTCTGAGAAATAAGTGTGTGTGAAAGCCGTCCTTCACCTAGCTTGTTGGGAATACAAAGTTTCTTTTAACTTGCAAACTACACTCCATACATATATATGGGGAGGTACGAGCTCCAACTCGGTTTTACCCTGAAAACTGCAGGAATTTCAAACCGGCACTAGGAAACAGACTGAGAAACCAGAGTAAAAGTTTCTACTGCAACCCTTTCCCTTTGTGCTAGATGAACGAACATCTCTCCACATGCTCAGTTCTGAGAGATAAGTGTGTGTGAAAGCCGTCCTTCACCTAGCTTGTTGGGAACACAAAGTTCCTTTTCAGTTGCAAAATCCACTCCATACATATATATAGGTAGGTACTAGCTCCAACTCTGTTGTGCAGTGAAAACTGCAGGAACTTCAAACCGGCACTAAGAAACAGACTGAGAAACCAGAGTAAACCTTTCTCCTGCAACCCTTACCCTTTGTGGTAGATGAATGAACGAGTCTCCACATGCTCAGTTCTGAGAGATAATTTTGTGTGAAAGCCGTCTTTCACCTAGCTTGTTGGGAACACAAAGTTTCTTTTCAGTTGCAAACTCCAATGCAAACATATATATGGGGAGGTACAAGCTCCAACTCGGTTTTACAGTGAAAACTTCAGGGAATTCAAAACGGCACTAGGAAACACAGTGAGAACGAGAGTAAATATTTAACTTCCACCCGTTCCCTTTGAGCTAAATGAACGAAAGAATCTCCACATGCTCAGTTCTGAGAGACATGTGTATGTGAAAGCCGGCCTTCAATTAGCTTGTTGGGAACACAAAGTTTCTTTTCATTTGCAAACTCCACTCCATACATATATATGGGGAGGTACCAGCTCCAACTCGGTCTTACACAGAAAACTGCAGGAACTTCAAACCGGCACTAGGAAACAGACTCAGAAACCAGAGTAAATGTTTCTCCTGCAAACCGTTTCCTTTTTGCTACATGAACGAACGTCTCTCCACATGCTCAGTTCTGAGAGATACGTGTGTGTGAAAGCCGTCCTTCACCTAGCTTGATGAGAACACAAAGTTTCTTTTCAGTTGCAAACTCCACTCCTTACATATATATGGGGAGGTACGTGCACCAAATCGGTTTTACAGTGAAAACTGCAGGAAATTCAAACCGGCAGTAGGAAACAGACTGGGAAACCAGAGTAAAATTTCTACTACAACCCATTCCTTTTGTGCTAGATGAACGAAAGTCTCTCCATATGCTCAGTTCTGAGAGATACGTGTGTGTGAAGGCCATTCTTCACCTAGCTTGTTGGGAACACAAAGATTCTTTTCAATTGCAAACTCCACTCCATATGTATATATGGGGAGGTACGAGCTCCAACCCGATTTTACAGTGAAAACTGCAGGAACTTCAAATCCGCAGTAGGAAACACACTGAAAAACCAGAGTAAAATTTTCTCCTGCAACCCGTTCCCTTTGTGCTAGATGAACGGTCGTCAATCCACATGTTCAATTCTGAGTGATATGTGTAAGTGAAAGCCGTCCTTCACCTAGCTTCTTTGGAACACAAAGATTCTTTTCACTTGCAATCCCCAATCCATACATATATATGGGGAGGTATAAGCTCCAACTCGATTTTACAGTGAAAACTGCAGGAACTTCAAACCGGCAGTAGGAGACACACTGAGAGACCAGAGTAAAAGTTCCTCCTTCAAACCGTTCCCTTTGTGCTAGATGAACGAACGTCTCTCCACATGCTCAGTTCTCAGAGATAAGTGTGTGTGAAAGCCGTCCTTAAGCTAGCTTTTTGGGAACACAAAGTTTCTTTTCACTTACAAACTCCACTCCATACATGTATATGGGGAGGTACCAGCTCCAACACGGTTTTACAGTGAAAACTGCAGGAACTTCAAACCGGCACTAGGGAACAGACTGAGAAACCAGAGAAAAAGTTTCTCCTGCAACCCATTCCCTTTGTGCTAGATGAACGAACGTCTCTCCACATGCTCAGTTCTGAGAGATACGTGTGTGTGAAAGCCGTCCTTCACCTAGCTTGTTGGAAACACAAAGTTTCTTTTCACTTGCAAACTCCACTCCATACATGTATATCAGGAGGTACTAGCACCAACACGGTTTTACAGTGAAAACTGCAGGAACATCAAACCGGCACTAGGATACAGACTGAGAAACCAGAGAAAAAGTTTCTCCTGCAACCCGTTCCCATTGTGCTAGATGAACGAACGTCTCTGCAGATGCTCAGTTCTGACAGTTAAGTGTCTGTGAAAGTCGTCCTTCACCTAGCTTCTTTGGAACACAAAGTTTCTTTTCACTTGCAATCTCCAATCCATACATATATATGGGGAGGTTCTAGCTCCAACACGGTTTTACAGTGAAAACTGCAGGAACTTCAAACCGGCACTAGGAAACAGACTGAGAAACCAGAGTAACAGTTCCTACTGCCAACCGTTCCCTTTGTGCTAGATGAAAAAAAGTCTCTCAACATGCTCAGTTCAGAGAGATAAATGTGTGTGAAAGCCGTACTTCACCTAGCTTGTTGGGAACACAAAGTTTCTTTTCACTTGCAAACTCCACTCCATACATGTATATGGGTAGGTACCATCTCCAACACGCTTTTACAGTGAAAACTGCAGGAACTTTAAACCGGCACTAGGAAACAGACTGAGAAACCAGAGTAAAAGTTTCTCCTGCAACCCGTTCCCTTTGTGCTAGATGAACGAACGTCTCTCCACATGCTCAGTTCTGAGAGATATTTGTGTGTGAAAGCCGTCCTTCACCTAGCTTGTTGGGAACACAAAGTTTCTTTTCACTTCAAACTCCACTCCGTACATATATATGGGGAGGTACTAGCTCCAACACGCTTTTACAGTGAAAACTGCAGGAACTTCAAACCGGCACTAGGAAACAGACTGGGAACCCAGAGGAAAAGTTTCTCCTGCAACCCGTTCCCTTTGTGGTAGATTAACGAAAGTCTCTCCACATGCTCAGTTCTGAGAGATAAGTGTGTGTGAAAGCAGTCCTTCAACTAGCTTGTTGGGAACACAAAGTTCCTTTCATTTGCAAACTCCATTCCATACATATATATGGGGAGGTACGAGCTCCAACTCGGTTTTACAGTGAAAAGTGCAGGAATTTCTAAACGGCACTAGAAAACAGACTGAGAAACCAGAGTAAAATTTCTTCTGCAACCCGTTCTCTTTGGGCTAGATGAACGAACGACTCTCCACATGCTCAGTTCTGAGAGATATGTGTGTGTGAAAGCCATCCTGCACCTAGCTTGTTGGGAAAACAAAGTTTCTTTTCAGATGCAAACTCCACTCCATACATATATATGGGGAGGTACGAGCTCCAACTCGGTTTTTCAGTTAAAACTGCAAGAACTTCACACCGGCACTAGGAAACAGTCTGAGAAACCAGAGTAAAAGTTTCTCCTGCAACACGTTCTCTTTGTGCTAGATGAACGAACGTCTCTCCACATGCTCAGTTCTGAGAGATAGTGTGTGTGAAAGCCGTCCTTCACCTAGCTTGTTGGGAACACAAAGTTTCTTTTAACTTGCAAACTCCACTCCATACATATATAAGAGGAGGTACTAGCTCCAACTCGTTTTTTCAGAGAAAACTGCAGGAACTTCAAACAGGCACTAGGAAAGAGACTGAGAAACCAGAGTAGAAGTTTCTCCTGCAACCCGTTCCCATTGTGCTAGGTGAACGAACGTCTCTGCACATGCTCAGTTCTGACAGATAATTGCGTGTGAAAGCCGTCCTTCACATAGCTTGTTGGGAACACAAAATTTCTTTGCAGTTGCAAATTTCACTCCTTAAATATATATGGGGAGGTACCATCTCCAACTCTGTTTTACAGTGAAAACTGCAGGAACTTCAAACCGGCACTAGGAAACAGACTGAGAAACCAGAGTAAAAGTTTCTCCTGCAACCCGTTCCCTTTGTGCTAGATGAACGAACGTCTCTCCACATGCTCAGTTCTGAGAGATAAGTGTCTGTGAAAGCCGTCCTTCACCTAGCTTGTTGGGAACACAAAGGTTCTTTTCAGTTGCAAACCCCACTCCTTACATATATATGGGGAGGTACTAGCTAAAACTCGGTTTTACAGTGAAAACTGCCGGAACTTCAAACTGGCAGTAGGAAACAGACTGAGAAACCAGAGTAAAATTTCTACTGCAACCCGTTCCCTTTGTGCTAGATTAACGAAAGTCTCTCCACATACTCAGTTCTGAGAGATTAGTGTGTGTGAAAGCAGTCCTTCAAATAGCTTGTTGGGAACACAAAGATTCTTTTCAGTTGCAAAATGCACTCCATACATATATATGGGGAGGTACTAGCTCCAAATAGGTTTTACAGTGAAAACTGCAGGATCTTCAAACCGGCACTAGGAAACATTCTGAGAAACCAGAGTAAAAGTTTCTCCTGCAACCCGTTCCCTTTGTGCTAGATGAACGAACGTCTCTCCACATACTATGTTCTGAGAAATATGTGTGTGTGAAACCCGTCTGTCAAATAGCTTGTTGGGAACACAAAGTTCCTTTTCAGTTGCAAACTCCACTCCATACATATATATGGGGAGGTACTAACTCCAAATCGATTTTACAGTGAAAACTGCAGGAACTTCAAACCGGCACTAGGAAACAGACTCAGAAACCAGAGTAAAAATTTCCCCTGCAACCCGTAACCATTGTGCTAGATGAACGAACGTCTCTCCACATGCTCAGTTCTGAGAGATAACTGTGTGTGAAAGCCGTCCTTCACCTAGCTTGTTGGGAACACATAGTTACTTTTCAGTTGCAAACTCCAATCCATACATATATATGGGGAGGTACAAACTCCAAATCGGTTTTACACTGAAAACTGCAGGAACTTCAAACCGGCACTAGGAAAAAGACTGAGAAACCAGAGTAAAAGTTTCTCCTTCAACCCGTTCCCTTTTTGCTAGATGAATGAACTTCTCTCCACATGCTCAGTTCTGAGAGATAAGTGTGTGTGAAAGCCGTCCTTCATCTAGCTTGTTGAGAACACAAAGTTTGTATTCACTTGCAAACTCCAATCCTTAGATTTATATGGGGAGGTACTAGCTCCAACTTCTTTATACAGAGAAAACTGCAGGAACTTCAAACCGGCACTAGGAAACAGACTCAGAAACCAGAGTAAATGTTTCTCCTGCAAACCGTTTCCTTTGTGCTACATGAACGAACGTCTCTCCACATGCTCAATTCTGAGAGATACGTGTGTGTGAAAGCCGTCCTTCACCTAGCTTGTTGAGAACACAAAGTTTCCTTTCAGTTGCAAACTCCACTCCTTACATATATATGGGGAGGTACGTGCACCAAATCGGTTTTACAGTGAAAACTGCATGAAATTCAAACCTGCAGTAGGAAACAGACTGGGAAACCAGAGTAAAATTTCTACTACAACCCATTCCTTTTGTGCTAGATGAACGAAAGTCTCTCCACATGCTCAGTTCTGAGAGATACGTGTGTGTGAAAGCCATCCTTCACCTAGCTTGTTGGGAACACAAAGTTTCTTTTCAATTGCAAACTCCACTCCATATGTATATATGGGGAGGTACGAGCTCCAACCCGGTTTTACAGTGAAAACTGCAGGAACTTCAAATCCGCAGTAGGAAACACACTGAGAAACCAGAGTAAAATTTTCTCCTGCAACCCGTTCCCTTTGTGCTAGATGAACGGTCGTCTATCCACATGTTCAATTCTGAGTGATATGTGTAAGTGAAAGCCGTCCTTCACCTAGCTTCTTTGGAACACAAAGATTGTTTTCACTTGCAATGCCCAATCCATACATATATATGGGGAGGTATAAGCTCCAACTCGGTTTTACAGTGAAAACTGCAGGAACTTCAAACCGGCAGTAGGAGACAGACTGAGAGACCAGAGTAAATGTTCCTCCTGCAAACCGTTCCATTTGTGCTAGATGAACGAACGTCTCTCCACATGCTCAGTTCTCAGAGATAATTGTGTGTGAAAGCCGTCCTTAACCTAGCTTGTTGGGAACACAAAGTTTCTTTTCACTTACAAACTCCACTCCATACATGTATATGGAGAGGTACCAGCTCCAACACGGTTTTACAGTGAAAACTGCAGGAATTTCAAACCGGCACTAGGGAACAGACTGAGAAACCAGAGAAAAAGTTTCTCCTGCCACCCGTTCCCTTTGTGCTAGATGAACGAACGTCTCTCCACATGCTCAGTTCTGAGAGATAAGTGTGTGTGAAAGCCGTCCTTCACCTAGCTTTTTGGAAACACAAAGTTTCTTTTCACTTGCAAACTCCACTCCATACATGTATATCAGGAGGTACTAGCTCCAACACGGTTTTACAGTGAAAAGTGCATTAACTTCAAACGGGCACTAGGATACAGACTGAGAAACCAGAGTAATAGTTTCTCCTGCAACCCGTTTCCTTGGTGCTAGATGAACGAACGTCTCTCCACATGCTAAGTTCTGAGAGATAAGTGTGTGTGAAAGCCGTCCTTCATCTAGCTTGTTGGGAACATAACGTTTCTTTTCAGTTGCAAACTCCACTCCATAAATATATATGGGGAGGTACTAGCTCCAACTCTGTTTTTCAGTGAAAACTGCAGGAATATCAACCCGGCACTAGGAAACAGACTGAGAAACCAGAGTAAAAGTTTCTCCTGCAACCCGTTCCCATTTTGCTAGATGAACGAACGTCTCTGCAGATGCTCAGTTCTGACAGTTAAGTGTCTGTGAAAGTCGTCCTTCACCTAGCTTCTTTGGAACACAAAGTTTCTTTTCACTTGCAATCTCCAATCCATATATATATATGGGGAGGTTCTAGCTCCAACACGGTTTTACAGTGAAAACTGCAGGAACTTCAGACCGGCAATAGGAAACAGACTGAGAAACCAGAGTAAAAGTTTCTCCTGCTAACCGTTCCTTTTGTGCTAGATGAACGAACGTCTCTCCACATGCTCAGTTCTGAGAGATAAGTGTGTGTGAAAGCCGTCCTTCACCTAGCTTGTTGGGAACACAAAGTTTCTTTTTAGTTGCAAACTCCACTCCATACATATATATGGGGAGGTACTAGCTCCAACTCGGTTTTATAGTGAAAACTGCAGGAACTTCAAACCGGCACTAGGAAACAGACTGAGAAACCACAGTAAAAGTTTCTCCTGCAACCCGTTCCATTTGTGCTAGATGAACGAACGTCTCTCCACATGCTCAGTTCTGAGAGATATGTGTGTGTGAAAGCCGTCCTTCATCTAGCTTGTTGGGAACACAAAGTTTCTTTTCACTTGCAAAATCCACTCCATACATGTATATGGGGAGGTACCAGCTCCAACACTGTTTTACAGTGATAACTGCAGGAATTGCAAACCGGCAGTAGGAAACAGACTGAGAAACCAGAGTAAAAGTTCTTCCTGCAACCCCTTCCCTTTGTGCTAGATGAACGAACGTCTCTCCACATGCTCAGTTCTGAGAGATAAGTGTGTGTGAAAGCCGTCCTTCATCTAGCTTGTTGGGAACACAAAGTTTCTTTTCACTTGCAAACTCCACTCCATACATTTATATGCGGAGGTACAAGCTCCATTTCATTTATACAGTGAAAACTGCAGGAACTTCAAACCGGCACTAGGAAACAGACTGAGAAACCAGAGTAAAAGTTTCTCATGCAACCCGTTCCCTTTGTGCTAGATGAACAAACGTCTCTCCACATGCTCAGTTCTGAGAGATACGTGTGTGTGAAAGCCGTCCTTCTCCTAGCTTGTTGAGAACACAAAGTTTCCTTTCAGTTGCAAACTCCACTCCTTACATATATATGGGGAGGTACGTGCACCAAATCGGTTTTACAGTGAAAACTGCAGGAAATTCAAACCTGCAGTAGGAAACAGACTGGGAAACCAGAGTAAAATTTCTACTACAACCCATTCCTTTTGTGCTAGATGAACGAAAGTCTCTCCACATGCTCAGTTCTGAGAGATACGTGTGTGTGAAAGCCATCCTTCACCTAGCTTGTTGGGAACACAAAGTTTCTTTTCAATTGCAAACTCCACTCCATATGTATATATGGGGAGGTACGAGCTCCAACCCGGTTTTACAGTGAAAACTGCAGGAACTTCAAATCCGCAGTAGGAAACACACTGAGAAACCAGAGTAAAATTTTCTCCTGCAACCCGTTCCCTTTGTGCTAGATGAACGGTCGTCTATCCACATGTTCAATTCTGAGTGATATGTGTAAGTGAAAGCCGTCCTTCACCTAGCTTCTTTGGAACACAAAGATTCTTTTCACTTGCAATCCCCAATCCATACATATATATGGGGTGGTATAAGCTCCAACTCGGTTTTACAGTGAAAACTGCAGGAACTTCAAACCGGCAGTAGGAGACAGACTGAGAGACCAGAGTAAATGTTCCTCCTGCAAACCGTTCCCTTTGTGCTAGATGAACGAACGTCTCTCCACATGCTCAGTTCTCAGAGATAAGTGTGTGTGAAAGCCGTCCTTCACATAGCTTGTTGGGAACACAAAGTTTCTTTTCACTTGCAAACTCCACTCCATACATATATATAGGGAGTTACGAGCTCCAACTCGGTTTAACAGTGAAAACTGCAGGAACTTCAAACCGGCATTAGGTAACAGACTGAGAAACCAGAGTAAAAGTTTCTCCTGCAACCTGTTCCCTTTGTGCTAGATGAACGAACGTCTCTCCACATGCTCAGTTCTGAAAGATAATTGTGTGTGAAAGCCGTCCTTCACCTAGCTTGCTGGGAACACAAAATTTCTTTTCAGTTGCAAACTCCACTCCATACATACATATGGGGAGGTACAAGCTCCAACTCGGTTTTACAGTGAAAAGTGCAGGAACTTCAAACCGGCACAAGGAAACAGACTGAGAAACAAGTGTAAAAGTTTCTCCTGCAAACCGTTCCCTTTGTGCTAGATCAACGAACGTCTCTCCACATGCTCAGTTCTCACCGATAAGTGTCTGTGAAAGCCGTCCTTCACCTAGCTTCTTTGGAACACAAAGTTTCTTTTAACTTGCAAAGTCCACTCCATACATTTATATGGGGAGGTAATAGCTCCAACTCGGTTTTACAGTGAAAACTGCAGGAACTTCAAACCGGCACTAGGAAACAGACTGAGAAACCAGAGTAACAGTTCCTGCTGCCAACCGTTCCCTTTGTGCTAGATGAAAAAACGTCTCTCAACATGCTCAGTTCAGAGAGATAAATGTGTGTGAAAGCCGTACTTCACCTAGCTTGTTGGGAACACAAAGTTTCTTTTCACTTGCAAACTCCACTCCATACATGTATATGGGTAGGTACCATCTCCAACACGCTTTTACAGTGAAAACTGCAGGAACTTTAAACTGGCACTAGGAAACAGACTGAGAAACCAGAGTAAAAGTTTCTCCTGCAACCCGTTCCCTTTGTGCTAGATGAACGAACGTCTATGCACATGCTCAGTTCTGAGAGATATTTGTGTGTGAAAGCCGTCCTTCACCTAGCTTGTTGGGAACACAAAGTTTCTTTTCACTTCAAACTCCACTCCGTACATATATATGGGGAGGTACTAGCTCCAACCCGGTTTTACAGTGGAAACTGCAGGAACTTCAAACCGGCACTAGGAAACAGACTGAGAACCCAGAGGAAAAGTTTCTCCTGCAACCCGTTCCCTTTGTGCTAGATTAACGAAAGTCTCTCCACATGCTCATTTCTGAGAGATAAGTGTGTGTGAAAGCAGTCCTTCAACTAGCTTGTTGGGAACACAAAGTTCCTTTCATTTGCAAACTCCATTCCATACATATATATGGGGAGGTACGAGCTCCAACTCGGTTTTACAGTGAAAAGTGCAGGAATTTCAAAACGGCACTAGAAAACAGACTGAGAAACCAGAGTAAAATTTCTTCTGCAACCCATTCTCTTTGGGCTAGATGAACGAACGACTCTCCACATGCTCAGTTCTGAGAGATATGTGTGTGTGAAAGCCATCCTGCACCTAGCTTGTTGGGAAAACAAAGTTTCTTTTCAGATGCAAACTCCACTCCATACATATATATGGGGAGGTACGAGCTCCAACTCGGTTTTTCAGTTAAAACTGCAAGAACTTCACACCGGCACTAGGAAACAGTCTGAGAAACCAGAGTAAAAGTTTCTCCTGCAACACGTTCCCTTTGTGCTAGATGAACGAACGTCTCTCCACATGCTCAGTTCTAGAGATAGTGTGTGTGAAAGCCGTCCTTCACCTAGCTTGTTGGGAACACAAAGTTTCTTTTAACTTGCAAACTCCACTCCATACATATATAAGAGGAGGTACTAGCTCCAACTCGTTTTTTCAGAGAAAACTGCAGGAACTTCAAACAGGCACTAGGAAAGAGACTGAGAAACCAGAGTAGAAGTTTCTCCTGCAACCCGTTCCCATTGTGCTAGGTGAACGAACGTCTCTGCACATGCTCAGTTCTGACAGATAATTGCGTGTGAAAGCCGTCCTTCACATAGCTTGTTGGGAACACAAAGTTTCTTTTCAGTTGCAAACTCCACTCCTTACATATATATGGGGAGGTACTAGCTAAAACTCGGTTTTACAGTGAAAACTGCCGGAACTTCAAACTGGCAGTAGGAAACAGACTGAGAAACCAGAGTAAAATTTCTACTGCAACCCGTTCCCTTTGTGCTAGATGAACGAAAGTCTCTCCACATGCTCAGTTCTGAGAGATTAGTGTGTGTGAAAGCAGTCCTTCAAATAGCTTGTTGGGAACACAAAGATTCTTGTCAGTTGCAAACTGCACTCCATACATATATATGGGGAGGTACTAGCTCCAAATAGGTTTTACAGTGAAAACTGCAGGAACTTCAAACCGGCACTAGGAAACATTCTGAGAAACCAGAGTAAAAGTTTCTCCTGCAACCCGTTCCATTTGTGCTAGATGAACGAACGTCTCTCCACATACTATGTTCTGAGAAACATGTGTGTGTGAAAGCCGTCCTTCAACTAGCTTGTTGGGAACACAAAGTTCCTTTTCAGTTGCAAACTCCACTCCATACATATATATGGGGAGGTACTAACTCCAAATCGATTTTACAGTGAAAACTGCAGGAACTTCAAACCGGCACTAGGAAACAGACTCAGAAACCAGAGTAAAAATTTCCCCTGCAAACCGTAACCATTGTGCTAGATGAACGAACGTCTCTCCACATGCTCAGTTCTGAGAGATAACTGTGTGTGAAAGCCGTCCTTCACCTAGCTTGTTGGGAACACATAGTTACTTTTCAGTTGCAAACTCCACTACATACATATATATGGGGAGGTACAAACTCCAAATCGGTTTTACACTGAAAACTGCAGGAACTTCAAACCGGCACTAGGAAAAAGACTGAGAAACCAGAGTAAAAGTTTCTCCTTCAAACCGTTCCCTTTTTGCTAGATGAATGAACTTCTCTCCACATGCTCAGTTCTGAGAGATTAGTGTGTGTGAAAGCCGTCCTTCATCTAGCTTGTTGAGAACACAAAGTTTGTATTCACATGCAAACTCCAATCCATAGATTTATATGGGGAGGTACTAGCTCCAAATTCTTTATACAGAGAAAACTGCAGGAACTTCAAACCGGCACTAGGAAACAGACTCAGAAACCAGAGTAAATGTTTCTCCTGCAAACCGTTTCCTTTGTGCTACATGAACGAACGTCTCTCCACATCCTCAGTTCTGAGACATACGTGTGTGTGAAAGCCGTCCTTCACCTAGCTTGTTGAGAACACAAAGTTTCCTTTCAGTTGCAAACTCCACTCCTTACATATATATGGGGAGGTACGTGCACCAAATCGGTTTTACAGTGAAAACTGCAGGAAATTCAAAACTGCAGTAGGAAACAGACTGGGAAACCAGAGTAAAATTTCTACTACAACCCATTCCTTTTGTGCTAGATGAACGAAAGTCTCTCCACATGCTCAGTTCAGAGAGATACGTGTGTGTGAAAGCCATCCTTCACCTAGCTTGTTGGGAACACAAATTTTCTTTTCAATTGCAATCCCCAATCCATACATATATATGGGGAGGTATAAGCTCCAACTCGGTTTTACAGTGAAAACTGCAGGAACTTCAAACCGGCAGTAGGAGACAGACAGAGAGACCAGAGTAAATGTTCCTCCTGCAAACCGTTCCCTTTGGGCTAGATGAACGAACGTCTCTCCACATGCTCAGTTCTCAGAGATAAGTGTGTGTGAAAGCCGTCCTTAACCTAGCTTGTTGGGAACACAAAGTTTCTTTTCACTTACAAACTCCACTCCATACATGTATATGGGGAGGTACTAGCTCCAACTCTGTTTTTCAGTGAAAACTGCAGGAATATCAACCCGGCACTAGGAAACAGACTGAGAAACCAGAGTAAAAGTTTCTCCTGCAACCCGTTCCCATTGTGCTAGATGAACGAACGTCTCTGCAGATGCTCAGTTCTGACAGTTAAGTGTCTATGAAAGTCGTCCTTCACCTAGCTTCTTTGGAACACAAAGTTTCTTTTCACTTGCAATCTCCAATCCATACATATATATGGGGAGGTTCTAGCTCCAACCCGGTTTTACAGTGAAAACTGCAGGAACTTCAGACCGGCAATAGGAAACAGACTGAGAAACCAGAGTAAAAGTTTCTCCTGCAAACCGTTCCTTTTGTGCTAGATGAACGAACGTCTCTCCACATGCTCAGTTCTGAGAGATATGTGTGTGTGAAAGCCGTCCTTCATCTAGCTTGTTGGGAACACAAAGTTTCTTTTCACTTGCAAAATCCACTCCATACATTTATATGGGGAGGTACCAGCTCCAACACGGTTTTACAGTGATAACTGCAGGAATTTCAAACCGGCAGTAGGAAACAGACTGAGAAACCAGAGTAAAAGTTCTTCCTGCAACCCGTTCCCTTTGTGCTAGATGAACGAACGTCTCTCCACATGCTCAGTTCTGAGAGATAAGTGTGTGTGAAAGCCGTCCTTCATCTAGCTTGTTGGGAACACAAAGTCTCTTTTCACTTGCAAACTCCACTCCATACATTTATATGCGGAGGTACTAGCTCCATTTCATTTATACAGTGAAAACTGCAGGAACTTCAAACCGGCACTAGGAAAAAGACTGAGAAACCAGAGTAAAAGTTTCTCATGCAACCCGTTCCCTTTGTGCTAGATGAACGAACGTCTCTCCACATGCTCAGTTCTGAGAGATACGTGTGTGTGAAAGCCGTCCTTCACCTAGCTTGTTGAGAACACAAAGTTTCCTTTCAGTTGCAAACTCCACTCCTTACATATATATGGGGAGGTACGTGCACCAAATCGGTTTTACAGTGAAAACTGCAGGAAATTCAAACCTGCAGTAGGAAACAGACTGGGAAAACAGAGTAAAATTTCTACTACAACCCATTCTTTTTGTGCTAGATGAACGAAAGTCTCTCCACATGCTCAGTTCAGAGAGATACGTGTGTGTGAAAGCCATCCTTCACCTAGCTTGTTGGGAACACAAAGTTTCTTTTCAATTGCAAACTCCACTCCATATGTATATATGGGGAGGTACGAGCTCCAACCCGGTTTTACAGTGAAAACTGCAGGAACTTCAAATCCGCAGTAGGAAACACACTGAGAAACCAGAGTAAAATTTTCTCCTGCAACCCGTTCCCTTTGTGCTAGATGAACGGTCGTCTATCCACATGTTCAATTCTGAGTGATATGTGTAAGTGAAAGCCGTCCTTCACCTAGCTTCTTTGGAACACAAAGATTCTTTTCACTTGCAATCCCCAATCCATACATATATTTGGGGAGGTATAAGCTCCAACTCGGTTTTACAGTGAAAACTGCAGGAACTTCAAACCGGCAGTAGGAGACAGACTGAGAGACCAGAGTAAATGTTCCTCCTGCAAACCGTTCCCTTTGTGCTAGATGAACGAACGTCTCTCCACATGCTCAGTTCTCAGAGATAAGTGTGTGTGAAAGCCGTCCTTAACCTAGCTTGTTGGGAACACAAAGTTTCTTTTCACTTACAAACTCCACTCCATACATGTATATGGGGAGGTACCAGCTCCAACACGGTTTTACAGTGAAAACTGCAGGAACTTCAAACCGGCACTAGGGAACAGACTGAGAAACCAGAGAAAAGTTTCTCCTGCAACCCGTTCCCTTTGTGCTAGATGAACGAACGTCTCTCCACATGCTCAGTTCTGAGAGATAAGTGTGTGTGAAAGCCGTCCTTAACCTAGCTTGTTGGAAACACAAAGTTTCTTTTCACTTGCAAACTCCACTCCATACATGTATATCAGGAGGTACTAGCTCCAACACGGTTTTACAGTGAAAACTGCAGGAACTTCAAACCGGCACTAGGATACAGACTGAGAAACCAGAGTAATAGTTTCTCCTGCAACCCGTTTCCTTGGTGCTAGATGAACGAACGTCTCTCCACATGCTAAGTTCTGAGAGATAAGTGTGTGTGAAAGCCGTCCTTCATCTAGCTTGTTGGGAACACAAAGTTTCTTTTCAGTTGCAAACTCCACTCCATAAATATATATGGGGTGGTACTAGCTCCAACTCTGTTTTTCAGTGAAAACTGCAGGAATATCAACCCGGCACTAGGAAACAGACTGAGAAACCAGAGTAAAAGTTTCTCCTGCAACCCGTTCCCATTGTGCTAGATGAACGAACGTCTGTGCAGATGCTCAGTTCTGA
Organism: Camelus ferus; assembly: GCF_009834535.1. Taxonomy (NCBI): domain Eukaryota; kingdom Metazoa; phylum Chordata; class Mammalia; order Artiodactyla; family Camelidae; genus Camelus; species Camelus ferus. Next base: position 25,508,465 of record NC_045719.1, read on the forward strand.
CAGTTAAGTGTTGTGAAAGTCGTCCTTCACCTAGCTTCTTTGGAACACAAAGTTTCTTTTCACTTGCAATCTCCAATCCATACATATATATGGGGAGGTTCTAGCTCCAACATGGTTTTACAGTGAAAACTGCAGGAACTTCAGACCGGCAATAGGAAACAGACTGAGAAACCAGAGTAAAAGTTTCTCCTGCAAACCGTTCCTTTTGTGCTAGATGAACGAACGTCTCTCCACATGCTCAGTTCTGAGAGATAAGTGTGTGTGAAAGCCGTCCTTCACCTAGCTTGTTGGGAACACAAAGTTTCTTTTAGTTGCAAACTCCACTCCATACATATATATGGGGAGGTACTAGCTCCAACTCGGTTTTATAGTGAAAACTGCAGGAACTTCAAACCGGCACTAGGAAACAGACTGAGAAACCACAGTAAAAGTTTCTCCTGCAACCCGTTCCATTTGTGCTAGATGAACGAACGTCTCTCCACATGCTCAGTTCTGAGAGATATGTGTGTGTGAAATCCGTCCTTCATCTAGCTTGTTGGGAACACAAAGTTTCTTTTCACTTGCAAAATCCACTCCATACATGTATATGGGGAAGTACCAGCTCCAACACGGTTTTACAGTGATAACTGCAGGAATTTCAAACCGGCAGTAGGAAACAGACTGAGAAACCAGAGTAAAAGTTCTTCCTGCAACCCGTTCCCTTTGTGCTAGATGAACGAACGTCTCTCCACATGCTCAGTTCTGAGAGATAAGTGTGTGTGAAAGCCGTCCTTCATCTTTCTTGTTGGGAACACAAAGTTTCTTTTCACTTGCAAACTCCACTCCATACATTTATATGCGGAGGTACTAGCTCCATTTCATTTATACAGTGAAAACTGCAGGAACTTCAAACCGGCACTAGGAATCAGACTGAGAAACCAGAGTAAAAGTTTCTCATGCAACCCGTTTCCTTTGTGCTAGATGAACGAACGTCTCTCCACATGCTCAGTTCTGAGAGATATTTGTGTGTGAAAGCCGTCCTTCACCTAGCTTGTTGAGAACACAAAGTTTCCTTTCAGTTGCAAACTCCACTCCTTACATATATATGGGGAGGTACGTGCACCAAATCGGTTTTACAGTGAAAACTGCAGGAAATTCAAACCTGCAGTAGGAAACAGACTGGGAAACCAGAGTAAAATTTCTACTACAACCCATTCCTTTTGTGCTAGATGAACGAAAGTCTCTCCACATGCTCAGTTCTGAGAGATACGTGTGTGTGAAAGCCATCTTTAACCTAGCTTGTTGGGAACACAAAGTTTCTTTTCAATTGCAAACTCCACTCCATATGTATATATGGGGAGGTACGAGCTCCAACCCGGTTTTACAGTGAAAACTGCAGGAACTTCAAATCCGCAGTAGGAAACACACTGAGAAACCAGAGTAAAATTTTCTCCTGCAACCCGTTCCCTTTGTGCTAGATGAACGGTCGTCTATCCACATATTCAATTCTGAGTGATATGTGTAAGTGAAAGCCGTCCTTCATCTAGCTTCTTTGGAACACAAAGATTCTTTTCACTTGCAATCCCCAATCCATACATATATATGGGGAGGTATAAGCTCCAACTCGGTTTTACAGTGAAAACTGCAGGAACTTCAAACCGGCAGTAGGAGACAGACTGAGAGACCAGAGTAAATGTTCCTCCTGCAAACCGTTCCCTTTGTGCTAGATGAACGAACGTCTCTCCACATGCTCAGTTCTCAGAGATAAGTGTGTGTGAAAGCCGTCCTTAACCTAGCTTGTTGGGAACACAAAGTTTCTTTTCACTAACAAACTCCACTCCATACATGTATATGGGGAGGTACCAGCTCCAACACGGTTTTACAGTTAAAACTGCAGGAACTTCAAACCGGCACTAGGGAACAGACTGAGAAACCAGAGAAAAAGTTTCTCCTGCAACCCGTTCCCTTTGTGCTAGATGAACGAACGTCTCTCCACATGCTCAGTTCTGAGAGATAAGTGTGTGTGAAAGCCGTCCTTCACCTAGCTTGTTGGAAACACAAAGTTTCTTTTCACTTGCAAACTCCACTCCATACATGTATATGGGGAGGTACCAGCTCCAACACGGTTTTACAGTGAAAACTGCAGGAACTTCAAACCGGCACTAGGATACAGACTGAGAAACCAGAGTAATAGTTTCTCCTGCAATCCGTTTCCTTGGTACTAGATGAACGAACGTCTCTCCACATGCTAAGTTCTGAGAGATAAGTGTGTGTGAAAGCCGTCCTTCATCTAGCTTGTTGGGAACACAAAGTTTCTTTTCAGTTGCAAACTCCACTCCATACATGTATATCGGGAGGTACTAGCTCCAA